>NW_025970938.1:0-11309 GCF_021869965.1 Rhincodon typus | reverse complement strand
TACATCTTGTTATCTGAGATAATGTTGGAGTTGTACAGAGTGTTGGCCAAGCTGCAGCTGGAGTACTGTGTGCAGTTCTGGTCAACTCACTACAGGATGGATGTGATAGCACTAGAGGGGGTACAGAGGAGGTTCACCAGGATGTTGCCTGGGATGGAGAAACTGAACTATAAGCAGAGACGATTGGCTTGGATTGTTTTCTCTAGAGCAGAGAAGATTGATGAGGGACATGATTGCGGTGTATAAGATTATGAGGGGAATGGTCAAGGTGAATAGAGAGCAACTGTTCTCCTTGGTTGAGGGATCAATCATGAGAGGGCACAGTTTTAGGGTATGGGGAGGAGATTCGGGGCCGGGGGCGGGGGGTGGTTTGGGAACTTTTTCACTCAGTTGGCGGTGTGAATCTGGAATGCACTGCCTGGGGAGGTCGTGGAGGCTGGAAACCTCACAACCTTTAAAAGATATTTGGATGAGTACTTCAAATGTCATTCATAAAAATGGGACAAGTGCAGGAAATTGGGATTAGCACACTTTTAGTGGAAGTTATGTCAGTGCAGACTCAATGGGCCAAAGGGCCTTTTCTGCACTATATCAAGCTATGCATCTATGAACAGTCATCGCATTGACCAATCCCCCACTCCACACATGCACAAACCCTGCACTGACCAATGCTCCCATCTCGTGGTCACTGCACTGAGCAATGCCCCCACTCAGTGGTCACTGCATTGACCAATCCAGACATATTGATTATTAGCATCCACCTGCCATCAAATGAAGACTTTACCTCCTTGGTGTACTGCTTGTAAAGAGATTCCGCATCTTCGAGATAGGTTTGTGCCTTTTCCATTTCTTCCAATCCTGCCCATAGGATGCCCAACTGATTCTGAAAGATAAAGAACAAATTTAATGCTGGGTCTTTCTGTTCAATTCTCAGTGAGAATATAAACTTAACGCAAAGTTGGAGAATTCAAGTTTCACTTGAGATTATGTTCCCTAATACTGCAAACTGGTCTCTCCCTTCACTGTCCTCATTTCCAAATTGGCCCTTTTCACAAAAACAAAAACTTAGGCTTCATACCACTCTCCCAGCAAACAATAGCCCATCTAACCCTCATTCCTAACCAAAGTGCTTTAAGCTGTTGCTGCTCCCAAATCTGTTGTCACCTTCCCCAACTTTATGTTCCAATCCCTCTACAATGCCAAAACAGCCCTCATCAAAGTGACAAATGATAACTGATGCAAGAGACGCAACAGGTATAAATTCTTCCTCTAGCTTCTTCTTGACTAGTCTTTGATATTGTGACTACATCATCTTCCTGATACATCTCTCCACTGTTTTGTACCTGGGTGGCACTGCTCTCTCTGGATTCTGATATTGTCTACTCACAGTTAGGGAATCATTTTGCAGTGGCTTTGCTTCCTGTTCCCACAATTTCACCTTTGGTGGGCCTCTGTATCAATCCTTGACCCCTTGTATTTCTCAAGTACACCACTAGTTTCCATGTACACTTCAACAGCCAGCAGTACACTGTCAAACCTAACCTTTGCTGGTACGAAGGACAAAAGGAGGTCTGTGACATGGTGAAGGAGGGTCCTGACCTGAAATGTCAACTTTCATGCTCCTCTGATGCTGCCTGGCCTGCTGTGTTCCTCCAGCTCTTCACTGTGTTATCTCTGACTCTCTCTCTGTGACATGGCGAAGACAGAGAGGCTGGGTGGCAAAAGAGATAATTTTCCAGGGCCAAAGGGAGTGAAGATGGGGGCAAGAAAAGCAACAAAAGATGTACTTGGAGCAGGTGTGCCACTGACAGAAAGGAAAAATAAGTGAAAAACTGAAACAACTTTCAACTTACAGAGGCCAAATGCCAACTACCCCAAGACTTCCTTTTACCTCCCTGAACCATGATCCCATCACTGAACATTGAACCTTTATTCTTGCACTATCACTGACCTCATCTCCTCTGGACATCTTCCTCCACAATTTCCAACAAAAACAGAAATTGATGGAGAAACTCAGAAATATAATGGCATTATTCAATGTAATGACTGTCTGAAGAGGGTCATTGGATTCAAAATGTTAACTCTGCCTTTCCTCCTCAGATGCTGCCAGACCTGTTTTTCTCCAGCAATTTCAATTTTCTTTTCACATCTTCAGCATCTACATGTTTTACTCTGATGATCTCCCAATCCTGAACAGGCTGTTTCTGTTTGTTTCCCAAGATTCACAAACAGGACTGCTTTGAGAGGCACACTGATTCAATCTGTTTCTTCCTCACTCGACTGATTTCATCCTGTCTTGATTTTATTTTTTTCTCTTTTCCAATCTCCAATTATATCCGAGATTCCTTGAGCGTCCTCTGCCACGTCAATTGTTTCCGATTTTGTAGCCATGTCTCCTCTTCATCCTGATCACCCAGTATGTGCCTCCACTCCCACCACACTTGAGGGCGCTGGACTTTTTCTTAAACAGAGGCTCAATCAGTCCCATCCACTGACCTCCTCTGCCCGGCAGAACTTGCTATCGTGTTGAACAACTTCTCGTGATTCCATTCGCTTTCTTTAATACAATGTGTTGCAATGGGACCTGGTCCCCTCCCTAACCACACCCTCCAAGCTCTGTCCTCCTTCCCCCAGACACACTCTCCAGGCCCTGTCCCCTCTGTCTGGTGCCCTCCCTAACCACACCCTCCAAGGCCTGTCCCTGTCTGATTCTCTCCAGGAAACCGCTGTCCCACTCCCTCGCCTCACATCCTCCCTATCGCCCCCTGCCTAACCCCCGCAACCTCTGCTCTCCTTGTCCAATGCCATCCTCCGGTTGTGGGGGTGATCTCAGGGACCTGCCCCTTGTGGGGGTTGTGTTTGCCCCCCCCCAGGTTCCGGTTGCCAGGAGACCTGCGCTGCCTCCTCACCTCGGCCTGGAGAAAGACGGACACGGCCCCGGGGCTAAGCCTGAAGGGTTCCAGGATCTGGATGCACTTGGCCAGGTGCTCCTCGCCGGCGGACAGCTCCTCTGTCTCTGTGTGGTTGAGGCCGAGCTGCAGCTCGAGCACCGCAGCTTTCTGCAGCCAGTCTCCGGCCTGGAGAGGCTCATCGTCCCGCGGGCCCAACGCTGCCTTCAGCTCCTTCAGCAGTTCCCGAGCCGCGTACTTGGAACGATAAGGCTCCGACTCAGGATCCTGCTTCGACTCTACCTCCGCCAGCCTCATTGCCCGGGAGTATTTCACGCTCAGGGCCCGGTCAAGGCCGCCTTCCTGCGCCGCCATTTTACCCGCAATTACAGGGCAGCGCCGCCCTCCGGCGAGGGGGTAAAGCACTGCAGACTTCAAAGACAGCGCCTTCCGGCGGCCAGGAGGGAACAGGGCAGAACTCAGTTATGCGCTGCATGCACGTCCCAAACTGAGCGGGAAAGAGACTTTGCTGAGGGATTATAAACAGCTAGTGGTTGAATTGAAAAGCAGTACCTCGATCAGTGGATTATTACCTGAGCCACAATCAAACTATTAAGGGGCAGACAAAATCATTCGGATAATTGTGTCTTTTGTGTATGGGACCACGTTTTCCTTTTTGGAAACTGAAATGCAAGTTGGATTGCTATAACCTAAAATCCAGTTTTGCAGGTTTAAAAAACGAAGTGCTGCATATATTGTGTCGATGGGCGATACAGTGTTGCATTTTAATACATTAAGAATTTTGAGACTGAGCGGCACCATGAATCTTTCAAGTTAAGAGATTCAGCCTGACAACAGCTCTGTTGGCTGAACTACAAAGTGCCAAGTGAATAGAGTCACAAAGATGTACAGCGCAAAAAAAAACATTCGGTTCAACTCCTCCATGCCGATCAATATCCTAAGTTAATCTAGTTCCATCTGCCAGCATTTGGCCCATATCCCTCCAGACTCTTCCCTTTGTCTATTGTACAGGCTAAGAGAAAGAAGTCAGCTCCAGTAGAGAAACCAGTAAAAAAAAAGCAAAAGAGTGGAGAATGTTCTGGGGGTGCAAAATATGCTAAGAGTGACAAAGATGACAACCTATTTCAGGCGTGTTCTTTCTGTTGCAGCACACTACAGTGAACTAATTGTGGTAGCTATTTTTGAGCAGTCATCTAATACAGTATTTATGGTTTGTTGGATATTGTTTATCTTGTATAAATTCTGCTGAATGGCATGTTTTTGTATTTTGCATATACTGTGAAGCACTGATGTTTCCGTTCACTTTGATCAGGTTTGGAAGGACAGGAAAGAGAGGAAGCATTTTTTGGTTGGTACTAGGAGATAGTTATGAAGAGATTGCTCAGAAGTTGACTGCTACTTATCTTTGGGACACCTTCTGTTTTGAGGGAAGAAGCCAGATCTCTTTTATAAATTCATTCATTGGATGTGGGCGTCGCTGGCTAGGCAGCATGTATTGCCATCCCTAATTGCCCAGATGGCAGTTCACATTGCTGTGAGTCTTGAGTCACATGTAGACCAGACCAGGTAAAGATGGCAGTTTCCTTCCCTAAAGGACATTAGTGAATCTGAGAGGGGTCCTGACCCGAAACAACAACTTTCCTGCACCTCTGATGCTGCCTGGCCTGCTGTGCTCCTCCAGCTCCACACCTTATTATCTCTGACTCCAGCATTGGCAGTTCTTACTATCTCTATTAGTGAACCAGATGGGTTTTTCCTGACAATCAACAATGGTTTTCTAGTCATCATTAGACTCTTAATTTCAGATTTTAATTGAATTCAAATTCCATCATTTGCCATGGCAGGATTCGAACCAGGTGCCCAGATCATTACCTTGGTCTTTGGATTAACAGTCCAACAATAATACCACTAGGCCATCACTTCCCCATCTGACAGAGTAGAATTTGGTCCTATCCATGTCTTTTCCTTCTAGGAGAAAGGTTTGTTTTGGAATAATGTTGCACCTTTTGCATTACTACAGTTCTGCTAAGACTGCCAACTATCTGGCTGGGAGTTTAGTCATGCGCATCATTTTAAAATCTGAATTTCCGTGATGAACTTGAAAGGGTTCAGAAAAGATTTACAAGTATGTTGCCCAGATTTGAGAGTTTGAGCCATAGGGAGAGGCTGAAGATGCTGGGGCTTTTTTTCCCTGGAGCAAAGGAAGCTGAGGGGGTGACCTTATAGACGTTTATAAAAACATGAGAGGCATGGACAGAGTGAATTGCCAAGGTCTTTTTCCCCAGGGAGGGGAGTCTGAAACTGGAGGGAATAATTTTAAGGTGAAAGTGCTGTATAAATCTATGACACTATGATTGTATTCATATACCCATCCAGATGCCTAATAAATGTCACAATTGTACCAGCCTCCACCACTTCCTTTGGCAGTTTATTCCATACGTGGACGACCCTGTGTGAAAAGCTGCCCCTTAGGTCCCTTTTAAATCTTTCCCCTCTCACCTTAAATATATGCTCTCTAGCCTTAGACTCCCCTATCCTGGGAAAAGACCTTGACTATTCACCCTATTCATGCCCCTCATGATCTGATAAACTTCTCTCAGGTCATCTCTCAGCCTCTGACAGGCCAGAGAAAATAGCCCCAGCCTATTCAGAAATAAAAACAAATTGCTGCAAAAGCTCAGCTGGTATGGCAGCATCTGTGAAGAGAAATCAGAGAACTGCTCTAAGGAAGGGTCACCGGACCCAAAATGTTAACTTTGATTTCTCTTCACAGACACTGCCTGACCTGCTGAACTTTCCACAATTTCTGTTTTTCTTTCTGACTTACAGCATCCAGAGTTCTTTTGGTTTTTACCCAGCCTATTCAGTCTCTCCCAAAGGTCAAACCCTTCAACCCTGGCAACATCCTTGTAAATCTTTTTTGAATCCTTTCAAATTTAACAACATCTTTCCTACAGCAGACAGACCAAAATTAAATGCAGTGTTGCAAAAATGGCCTAATCAATGTCCTGTACAGCCACAATGTGACAACCCAACTCCTATAATCAATGCACTGACCAATGAATGCAAGCGTACTAAATGCCTTCTTCTCTACCCTGTCCTACCTGTGACTCCATCTTCAAGGAACTATGAAACTGCACCCCAAGGTGTTTTTGCTCAGCAACACACCCCAAGGCCCTACCATTAAGTATATACATCCTACCCTGATTTGCCTGACCAAAACATAGCACCTCAAATTTATCTAAATCAAACTCCTTTTGCCACTCCTTGGCTCATCAGCCTATCTGATCAAGGTCCTGTTTTATTCTGAGGTAACCTTCTTCACTGTTCACTACACTAACAATTTTAGTGTCATCTGCAAACTTACTAACCAATCCTCCTATATTCATATACATAGCATTTAGAGTCATTGGGATGTACAGCAAAGAAACAGACCCTTCGGTCCAACTCGTCCGTGCTAACTATCCTAGATAAATCTAGTCCCATTTTGCCTATATCCCTCTAAACCCTTCCTATTCATATACCCATCCAGATGCCTTCTAAATGTTGTAATTGTATCAGCCTCCAGCAGCTCATTCCATACATGCATCACCCTCTACATGAAAAATTTGCCTTTTAGGTCCCTTTTAAATCTTTCCCCTCTCGCCTTAAACCTACATTCTCTAGATTTGGACTCACCCACCCTGAGGAAAAGACCTTGTCTATTTACCCTATTTACTCCCCTTGTGATTTTATAAATGTCTATAAGGTCATCCCTCAGCCTCAGATGCTCCTGGGAAAATAGCCCCACCCTATTCACTCTCTCCCTATCACTCAAACCCTCCAACCCTTGCAACATCCTTGTAAATCTTTACTGAACTCTTTCAAGTTTAACAATATCCTTCCTATAGCAGGGAGGCCAGAATTGCACAAGTTCTCCAAAAGTGGCCTAACCAATGTCCTGTACAGGTGTAACATGACCTCCCGACTCCCATACTCAATGTACTGACCAATAAAAGCAAGCATACCAAACACCTTCTTCACTATCCTATCTACCTTATATAAATGATAAAAAGCAGTGGACCCAGCACCAATTTTTGCAGCACACTGCTGGTCACAGGCCTCCTGTCTGAAAAGCAACCCTCCAACATTACCCTCGGTCTCCTACCTTAAAGCCAATTTTGTATCCAAACAGCTAAATCTCCCTGAATTCCATGTGATCTAACCTTGCCAATCAATCTACCATGCAGAACCTTATTGAATGCCTTGCTGAACTCCATATAAACAAGGTCCACCGCTCTTCCTTCAATCTTCTTTGTCACCTCCTCAAAAAACTCAATCAAATTAGTGAGACATGATTTCCCTTGCACAGAGCCACGTTGACTATCCCAAATCAGGTCTTGTCTTTCCAAATACATGTAAATCCTGTCCCTCAGAATCCCCTTCAACAACTTACCCACCACTGACATCAGGCTCACTGATCTATAGTTCCCTGGCTTTCCCTTACCACCTTTTTTAAAGTAATGGCACCACATTAGCCATCCTCCAGTCTTCTGGCACCTCACCTGTGGCTATCTACAATACAAATATCTCAGCAAAGGGCCCTGCCATCACTTACCTAGCTTCCTATAAGGTTATAGGATACATCTAATCAGGTCCCAGGATTTATCCACCTTTGTGCATTTTAAGACATCTAGCACCACCTCCTCTGTCATATGGACACTTTTCAAGATATCACTATTTATTTCTCCAAATTCTCTATCTTCCATATCCTTCTCCACACTAAATACTGACATGAAATACTAGTTTAGTATCTCACCCATCTCCTGCGTTTCTACACATTGATTTCCTATGTTATCTAGTTAATCTTTGACCCTACATGTATTGGTAGAATCTCTTTGGATTCTCCTTAACTCTAGTTACCAAAGCTATTTAATGTTCCCTTTTTGCTCTCCTGATTTCCCTCAAGAATATTCCTACTGCTTTTATACTCCTTGTAGAATTCACACGATCCTATCTGTCTCTTCCTACCATATGCCTCCTTCTTTTTCTTGACCAGAGCCTCAATTCCTCTAGTCATCTGGCATTGCCTAATCTTCACACGAGCAGGAACATATTGTCTCTGGATGCTTACTATCTCATTTTTGAAGGCCTCCCACTTTCCAAACATTCATTTACCTGAGAATAGCCTCTTCCAATCAACTTTTGAAAGTTCTTGCCTAATAGTGTCAAGATTGACCTTGCTCCAATGTAGAACTTTAACTTGTAGATCAGGTCTATTCTTTTCCATAGCTATTTTAAAACTAATAGAATTATGATCACTGGCTCCAAAATGCTCCCCCACTGACACCTCAGTCACTTGCCCTACCTTATTTCCTAAGAGGAGGTCAGGGTTTTGCTCCTTGTTTAGTAGATACATCCACATACAGAATCAGAAAATTATCCCTTTCTCATTTCTCAGTTCCACCCAAGTAAAGTCACTGCACATACTCCCAGGAATATCCTCCTTAAGTACAGCTGTGATGTTATCCCAAATCAAAAACACCACACCCCGTCCTCTCTTGCCCCCCTTTCTATCCTTCTTATAGCATCTAAACCCTGGAACATTAAGCTGCCAGTCCTGCCCTTTCCTGAGCCACATTTCTGTAATCGCTATGATATCTCAGTCCTATGCTCCCAATCATGCCCTGAGTTCATCTGCCTTACCTGTCAAGCCTCTTGCATGTAATAAATGCAGTTTAGTTCATCCGTCCTACCTCGTACTCTGCCTTGCTCTTGCCTGCCTTGACTATTTGAGTTGTTCCTTTTCTCAACTGTATCAGCCTCAGACTTTTCTCATTATCTCTTTGCTTCCCACCCCCGTCTTCCTTACTAGTTTAAATCCTTCTGAGTAGCACGAGCAAATGTCCCTGCCAGAATATTGGTCCCCTTCCAATTCAGGTGCAACCAGTCTTTCTTATACAGGCCATCTCTGCCCCAAAAGAGATTCCAATGATCTAAAAACATGAATCCTGTCTTCTGCACCAGTTCCTCAGTCACGCATTCATGTGCCTTATCCTCCTATTCCTTCTCATGTGATACTGGGGGTAATCCAGATATTACTATCCTCAAAAAACTTATTTTTAACCTCCTGCCTACTTTCCTAACTTCTCTCTTCAAAACCTTGTCCCTTTCTCTTCCTATGTCATTGGTAACAATGTGTACATCCTGCTGGTCACTCCCCTTTGAGAATATTCTGCACCGTCTCGGAGGCATTCATAACCTTCGCAGCAGGGAGGCAACACACCATTCTGATATCTGTATCTGTGTCCTGACTAAACAGTCTCCTATCACCATTGATCATTTGGAACCTGATATACTCCTCATTACAGTACAGCCAGTCACAGTGCAAGTAATCTGGCTGTCAGTGCTACATTCCCGAGAGTCCATCACCCCCTACACTTTCCAAAACAGCATACTTATTTGAGATGGTGATAGTCACAGGAGACTCCTGCATTACCTGCCTACCTCTCCTACCTTTCCTGGAGGTAACCCATCCACTTGACTGTATCAGCAGTTTTTTTACCTTTCTGAAACTGCCATCCATCACACCCACTGGTTCCTGTAAATTCCTCATTGCCTCAGCCGATCCATCCAATTCGATAGGAGTTGTAATTAAACATACTTTCTGCAGACATAATCATCAGTAACATTGAAATTCTCCTTAATCTCCAAGAGGAAGAGCACATTATTCCATTAAAGGCCATCTCTGCACCTTAAACAATCTACAGACATAGAAAATAACAGTCTTACTGCTCTAAGGATAACTTAATACCTATGTTTAATATTTAAAAAAATGAAGAAACAGATCTCAGTAAAACATTAAAGAGAAGTACCCTCACCCCACCCACTAATATAGAGTTATAAAACTTAAAAATCTTCATTGTTTTTATAAGTCTTAAAAACAAACACTTCGCTGCTAACTCCCCCAGCTGCAAGTAGTTCCAATAATGAGGTCTCTCCATGGTCAGCTGTGAAATTTTACTATTTTTGTTTCGATGCAACATCAATTTCCAGAGATGCTTGTACTTTCATAGTCATCAGCTATAAAAGTTCACTGCTTGGTTTTTTTTGATGAACTCTACAGCTGTTCTGACCTCTCATGTGGTCTCTTCCAAAACTCCTGCTCTCTCTCTCGCTTTCCTCCCATTTAAAGCATCGTTGTTTTTGATTATTTTTAAGAAGTCCCAAAAACAAAGCAAAAACTTATCAAAAGAGAAATTACTGCTCCAAGAAATCGAGGAAATCAGCTCCACCACTGGAAAAAAATCTCAAAAAGGAGCAGCTCTTCTCGCCCTGATTATCTCCGTCTACCATTTTGGAGAAGCGGAGGATAAGAAACATCTAGAGCCTGTAAACAGAAAATATCCATCTCCCCCTCTCTCTTTGGGAAATGACGAAATAAAAGTTTAAAAGAATGAATTATTAAATGAATGATCAACCATTAAATCAATGAATACCTGTGAATCTACTGACAACAGTGTAATTGTTGCTAAAATCAGAAGGACTGTATGAAAATAACTTAAAACAAGACTGTTGATCTGAAATGAAAACAAATTGCTGGAGAAATTCAGCAGGTCTGGCAGCATCTGTGGGGCAAAGGCAGAGTTACGTTTCAAGTCCAGTGACTCGCCAGAGACCTACTGAGTTTCTCCAGCAATTTCCGTTTGGGACGGAAAAATAACTGTCCACCTTGTAGTCTGGACTTCTTTGGAATTTTGTTTATCCCACATGACTTCTTTCCCACCCATTCTACACCTGTTAAACTGTTTGTTTTCTGTTTGTCTTAATCATGATTAGCTGTATGTATTTGGGGGATTTTAAAGAGGCATAGATTAAATTGCATAGTCGTAAATTGTAAATCCCTTCTTCTCACTGCTTTTGTTAAAGTTTAGTTTGTTACAATGAATAGTTATTTGTTCAGTTACTGATGAAACCTGGTGTGAATTTCTTTTGTCCAGAGCAGTCAGGCAAGTTGATTATTTTGGTGGTCTCATTTTGTGATACCTTGTAGATCAGTTGGGCATGGATATTGACACACGTTTCCCAGTTATTGGATTCTATTAAAAAAAAGTTAAGCTATGACACATGGCTTAAAATGGATTTGGGAGAAATGGGATACTTGCTTCATACTGGAGAAAGAGGGAGCTGTATGATTATGGCAGTCTTTACTTGAACCATGCTGAGGCCAGATTGTGGACAGAAGAGAGGTTTTTAAACTAAATGGTGGAGGTGAGGGATCAAGTGAGATAAGATTCATACAGTATGAAAACAGGCCTTTTGGCCCAACTCATCCATGCCGACCAAGTTTCCCAAACTGAACCAATTACACCTTGACAACAAGGTGCAGGGCTGGATGAACACAGCAGGCCAAGCAGCATC
>NW_025970937.1:8022-11310 GCF_021869965.1 Rhincodon typus | reverse complement strand
TGTAAGGGTGGGTGGGGCGTGTACGGGGATGGAGGACTGGGAGGGTGTAAGGGTGGGTGGGATGTGTACGGGGATGGTGGACTGGGAGGGGGCAGAGAGGGTGGGGTGTGTATGGGGATTATGAACTGGGAGGGTGTAAGGGTGGGTGGGGGGGGGGGGGGGATACATGTCCAGAAGTCTCCAGTTCACACGAGATTGCCCCCTCCCTCTCCCGACACAGAAGGGGGGGTGGGGGGCGGTGTACCCCGTCCCCCGACCCAGAACAAATGGGTGTCAGCTTTCCAAGGAGACAGAACCCTCTCACACAGTGAGCAATTTGTTATTTTAAACAGTTAAGATGTCTCGTTAATACCTGATACAAACTATAGAAAAACACTCAGCATCTCCCTTTTTCTGAAGACACTATGATACAGAATGTAATATAAGGCCATTAAAGATGTCAACACCATTAGTGACACATTTCCCCTGCCCTGGACTATTTTGGAGGCTACTTGCCATTCGATACTCACCATTTTCCCCTCAGTAATCATCAACCCCTTATCCAATTCCCCCCTCAGAGTCAGAGGTCACACTGTCCAGTTCATGACCCCACATCTACAGGGCTGACCGCTCCCTCAGGCTGGCTCACACAGGCCCTTACTGCACAGTGACACGTGCCCCTTATGACCTCCCCACCACCCAGGCTCAGCAGAGGGGCAGGAAGTTGAATGCTTTAAAGCCCCTCCTAAAGGTCATTGGGTAGCTGAAGTCAGCCAGATCTACTATGGTTGCAGCATTGGGAGAGGGGACAGCAACCCCCAGACGGAGACTGATACCCCATGGCAGGAGGGATGGGGCAGGTACACGACAGGACCCCAAACAGGGAAATGGGGAGGGGTCACCATCTCCTGCTTGTGGTGAGCCACCAACCCCACCACAAACTGACATGGAGCCTGTAGACTGGAGTCACATGCTGACCAACAGCAGACATGGTTTCAGAGACAGTGTCTGGGGTTTGGGGTGGGCTCAAAGGGGAAGTACCCGAGACAGACTGTAGCCTCTCACCTGAGCATCGAGAGAACAGAAACCGCTCGCACAAAGCACCAAGTGTTGAAGTGGGTCAGGTGTGTAACAAGAGCAAGGCCCTGACCAGCAAACTCCAAACCCTGAAGCAACAGACACACAGTCAGAAACCGTTCTGTTCAAAAGGAGTCTCCATCTTTCCCGACTGTAAACTTTTCAAAGTTTTGTGCGTGGCTCTGCCCCTTCTCCAGTGCATTTTGAAAGTGAACTCCAATTGGCTGCTTCATTGTACAGTGCATTAAAAAACCCTCGGTGCTGGGATGGGGGCTGCTCAGCTGGGAGGGGCATCACTCAAGGAACTCTCTGCTTGTCACTGGAACACGAGTGAAAGTTCCTCATTGCTAGTGACTGAAGGGAGAGCTCAGGGCACCAAGTTTATATGAAAACAGCGTGTGTTGCTATTGGCTCCAGCAGCCTATGCCAGAAGTCTGATCACCCCGTTATCAGATCCCAGCAGGAGAAGTCGTTTGGTGGGCAGGATCCCGAGGCTGGTCAGCGTCCCACGGAAGTTCTCAGAACTCAGCTTGTTCATGGAGATCGGAAGTGAGCTGTCCAGCAGCGAGTAGATCCCAATGCGATTGGCCACAGTGCCAGCTACAATCTCATTACCGTGGAGATCGAATGTGTGCACGGGGTCAGAGGGCGACCGGTAATGGTGGAATGGTTTCTGGTCACACTCTTTCCAGATGGTGAGGGAGTGGTCGGTAGATGAACTGACCAGAACATTGCCCTCCGCACTCTGAACAAAGGAAAAACAAGAACACAGTGAGCACCAAGACAATAACAACTCTCTGTATTTATTTAGCATCCCTAAAGCAGTACAAAATTCCAAGGAGCTTAACAAGAACATTGTCAATAAAGCCATTTTTCCCCCATTGTGTAGGAGCACTAGGTCAGGTGCCAGGTAACCAGATGTAAATTTGAAGGTCAGTCTTCAAATAAGGGCAAGATGAAGACCCACAGTTCCAACAAGTTTGAGTCGGACTTTTAAACATGTGCATTTCTTCAGCTTTGGCTGAAATCCCAGTGCTGCAGAGACCCCACAAGGGAATGGTGTTTGGTGAGACTTCCTGCTGGGACAGTGAACCCTGAACCTCAGAGGCCTCTCACTGTCCTGTTTACCCTGCTGTGAAACTTTAGCCAAAACCAACACTTCACCCACTGAACACAAACAAACTAAACTCCTTTAACCCTGGCCAGCCCACAACACTTCAAAACTCAACATCAGGAACCTGCAACAAAAAGTACACAGTGCTGGAAAAACTCAGCAGGTCTGGCAGCGTCTGTGGACAGAGAGAAAGGGTTAGTGTTTCAGGTGCAGCGACTCTTCATCAGAGCTGAAAGCAGCTGCAGGTTTAGTAAATCAAACTAATAAAGACGGTGGCCAGAGAGGGTGGCGGGAAATAAAGGAGAAGCAGATAAAGAGAACGATGATAAGCTGGGAGAGAACGAAATGCTGAACAGATGATAACAGCAACTGTGAACAATTGAGAATGGGTGTGCTGGGACGAACCCAGAGGGAACAGGACCTGGGGGTGTGAGAATGGGTGATAAACATGGGGGGAGGTGCTCTTGCTCTGAAATTGTTAAACTCAGTGTGGGGTCCTGAGGACTGTAAGGTACCGACACGGAAGATGAGGTATTGTTCGTCCAGGTTGTGTTGAGCTTTTCTGGAGCACGGCAGCAGACCTGAGACAGAAATATTGGTGTGGGAACATGGCGGGGTGTTGAAGTGGCAGGCAGCTGGAAGCTCAGGGTCATTTTTATGGTAGACCTTAGGCGTTCAGCAAAGCGATCACCCAGTCTGCATTTTGTATTCCCAACGTACAGAAGACCACAGTGTGAGCAGCGAATACAGTAGACTAGACTGAGTGACATGCAGGTAAATTGCTGCTTCACCTGGAAAGTGAGTCTGGGGCCTTGGATAGTGAGGAGCGAAGAGGTAAATGGGCAGGTGTCGTACCTTCTGCAATTGCATAGGAAGGTTCCGTGGGGCGTGAGGAGGTTTTGGGAGTGGAAGAGGAGTGGGCTACGGTGTCCTGGAGGGAGCAGTTCCTGCAGAATGCTGACAAGGGAGGGGAGGGGAGGGGACTGCGTGTCTGGTGGATGCCTCCTGGTAAGGTTATGGGGAAAGCAGCTTATAAACCCTTGGATGCGGATGGTTGTGGGGTGGAAAGTGAGGACAATGGAGAAAGTATTATTGTTGTGGGAGGGAATGGAATGGAA
>NW_025970937.1:4619-7922 GCF_021869965.1 Rhincodon typus | reverse complement strand
GGTTCGATTCCACCCTCAGGCAACTGTCTGTGAGGAGTTTGCACATTCTCCCCGTGTCTGCGTGGGTTTCCTCCAGGTGCTCCAGTTTCCTCCCACAGTCCAAGATGTGCAGGTTAGGCGGACTGGCCATGGGAAATTACCCAGTGTCCAGGGATGTTTGTGTTAGACATGGGGAAATACAGTGGTAGGGGAATGAATCAGGGTGAGGTACTCTTCGGAGTGGACCTGTTGGGCCAAATGGCCTATTTTCACACTGTAGGGATTCTATGAAGAAGGCATTTGGTACGCTTGCCTTTATTGGTCAGTGCATTGAGTATCGGAGTTGGGAGGGTCATGTTGGGGCTGTACAGGACATTGGCTAGGCCACTATTGGAATACCACGTGCAATTCTGGTCTCAATAGCAAAAATGTTGTGAAACTCGAAAGGGTTCAGAAAAGGTTTACAAGGATGTTGCCAGGGTTGGAGGGTTTGAGCTACAGGGAGACGCTGAATAGGCTGGGGCTATTCTCCCTGGAATGTCAGAGGCTGAGGGGTGACCTTATAGAGATTTATAAAATCATGAGGGGCATGGATAGGGTGAATAGTCAAAGTCTTTTCCCCAGGGTAGAGGGGTCCAAAACTAGAGGGGCATAGGTTTAAGGTGAGAGGGGAAAGATTTAAAAGGTACCTAAGGGGCAACATTTTCACGCAGAGGGTGGTGCGTGTATGGAATGAGCTGCCAGAGGAAGTGGAAGAGGTCGGTATAATTACAACATTTAAAAGGCATCTGGATGGGTATATGAATAGGGAGGGTTTAGAGGGATATGGGCCAAATGCTGGCAAATGGGACTAGATTTATTTGGAATACCTGGTCAGCATGGATGAGTTGGAACGAGGGGTCTGTTTCTGTGCTGTGTGACTCGATGACTATAAAACTGGGAAATGATCAATCAGCATCAAATTAAATGACTGCACGATCAGACAGATCACAGTTAAATCCCGACATAGATTCTGAGGTGCCTCCAGCAAGCAATCCTACAGCTTTCCCCTGGTCTGCACCGAAACGTGACTCCAAGACCCACAGCAACACAGTGTACTCTCAACTGACCTCAGGACCGTTAGGGAGGGGCAGCAAACAGGGGTTGGGGGGGGGGGGGGGACAGAGTAGGGGTAACATGCGGGAAACTGCCCAGGAATGGCCACATCCCAGAGAGACAACGAACCTGAACAGAACCAATTCACTCAGTTTTCACTAACCAGTGACAATCTTCAGTCAGTAACTGATGTGGTCAAGCCACGATCATCACCAGTTGGAGAATCGGTAACTAGTATGATCGCCGGTGAATGGTAAAGGGAGAGGGCAAGGGAGGATCGGGGGGAGTGTCACAGCTGTGTCAGGCTCCCACCCCAAAAATCGTGGGATTCTGGGCAAGGACTGCTCATGGGACAGCCCTATTCAGAAAGGGAGGGGGGACGGCAAAGCAAAAGGTAACCACAGTTCTGAGGAAGGGTCACTGGACCCGAAACGTTAACTCTGCTTTTTCCTTCACAGATGCTGCCAGACCTGCTGAGCTTTTCCAGCAACTTTGTTTTTTTTGCAAGGTTAACTATAGGCCAATTGGTCTAACACCTATTGTTGGAAACGTATTGGAATCAATCTTTAAGGAATAATTACAACACATTTGGAAAATCAGTCTAATCAAGCAGACTCAGCATGGTTTGATGAAAGGGAAGTGGCATCTGACTAATTTAGAGACGTTTTCTCAGGATGTCTTAACCAGAGTGAATAAAGGGCAATCAGTAGATGTGCTGTTTTTGGACTTTGAGGAGGTTTTCATCAGGGTAGCTCACTAAACATGAAGTCAAAAGAGCCCATGGTGTTGGAGGTAGTATGTAAGCTCATGGGCAGGAAACAAGGGAGTACAAGGGGCGACCAGTGGGGTTCCACAGGGATCAGTGCTGGGACCACAACTGGAGGAAGGAAGTGAATCCACTGTGGCCAAATTTGCAGACAACATAAAAATAATGTGGAAAGGCAGGTTGTGACAGGGACACAAACAGCTTAGAGAGAGAGATATTGATCAATTAAGTTAGTGGGGGAAAATAGGTAAATGGAGTATAATGCAGGAAAAGTGTAAAGTTGTTCATTTTGGAAAGGAGAACGAAAGAACAGAATATTGGAGAAAAACTGCAGAACGCTGCAACACAAAGGGATCTGGGGGGAAACTTGTGCAGGAAACACAGGAAGCTAGCACATAGGTGCAGCTGCTCATCAGGAACTTCCAGGGAATGTTGCTCCTCATTTCATGTGGGTTGGAGTGTAAGAGTAGGGAAGTCTTACTGCAAAAGGTACAAGGTGCTGGTGAGACCACATCTGGAGCCTTGTGTGAGCAGTTTTGGTTCCCTTTTTAAGGGGAGATATAATTTTGTTTGTAGTTATTCAGAGAAGGATGGTATGGAGGGACTGTCTTATGAGGAAAGGTCAAACAGATTGGGACTCTACTTGCTGGAATTTAGAAGAATGAAAGGTGGTGTCACTGAAGTGTTTACAGGGTTTGACAGGGTGAATACTGAGAGGGTGTTTCCCCTCATGGGACCAGAGGGTACAGTCTCAGAACAAAAGGCTGCCAATAACAGACTGAGATGGGGAGGAGTCTCTGCTCTCAGGGGGTTGAGAGTTTACAAAAACTGTGAGGGCAGAGTCCGTGTGTATATTTAAGTCTGAGATCGATGATTCCCAACTGATCAAGAATCTAAGGGTTACAGGGAAAGGGCAGGAAAGCGGACGTGAGGTATGTTGGGTCAGCCATGATCCTATTGAATGGCAGAGCAGTCTTGAGGGGCTGAATGGTCTCCTCCTGGCCTGATGCACTGCCCACTCACCGCACAATGCTCCATGGTGCAGCGGGCAGCTCTTCGAGGGGTCTGCCAACAGGGGTCCCGCCATGCCCTCAGGGCCCCCACCCTGGGTCTCTAAGGCATAGCGACCATCAAATCCCCCACAAACAAATGCTGGGGATACAGAGATGAGGCTCAGGGTGTACCTTGAGTTGAAGGATGTCACTGTCATGGGCCTGCCACACCTTCAGGAGGAGCCCAGTGCGAGTGTCCAACAGGTAGATGTATCCAGACGAGAATCCCACTGCAACTGACCGTCCAGTGGGGCTTACCGCTAGGCAGCGGATTAACCCAGCCATCACGTTGGTGTTCAACCTGAACTCATGCTGCAAAACCAATCCCAATCAAACATTCACCTCAGGCAGAGTCACCATCCCCGTCCCTACACCCTCACTATCACTATCACCACATAGTCACTAACTCCA
>NW_025970937.1:0-4291 GCF_021869965.1 Rhincodon typus | reverse complement strand
CCTTCCTCTCCCCGCACCGCCCCCTCCCCCAGAAACTCCCCTTCCTCCCTCTCGAAACCCTCCCTCAGAGTCCTTCCCCCGCCCCCCCTCCAGCTCAGGGGTGGGGCGAGGGGCGTCAGTGGTGGAGACATGTTTACAGCAGCAAGTGGGATTTTGGTGGATGACCCATCGGAAAGCAAATCCCCGAGCACAGAAAGATCCCACTCTCTGCACTCTCCACCGTCACCAGCTCAGCCTGCCAGAGAACCACAACACTGTGCCCAGCAGACCACTGGCAGTGAGATCTTCAGCCAGGGGTGCCATCACAGCTCCTCCTGACTCTGCTCAAAGACATCTGGGTTGGGGTTTTGGTGGGGGACAACTGTCCCCGTGGGTGCGGGGGGTCATTGCCATCCCTGTTTGGGAGCCACGGTTAACATGGTGACGGTGAGGGGGGTGGGGTCCCGTGCTATCTTACCTGTGAACTGGTCCCAGAGATGGATCGAACCATCGCAGCTCACCACCTGTTGCAGTGCCTCGGCCTGGTGGGCGTAGAAGACAGACTTCCTGTGCTCAGAGTACACAAAGCGGGGCTCCATCTCTCTCGTGCCGTCACCGTAGTTATAGAGAGGCCAGAGCCGCACTGTCTTGTCGCGGCTGGCACTCAGGAAGAAGTCTTCACCGCTCAGGCTCGAGAGTGATTTGATAGTGCCTGTGTGCCCAGTGAAGGTCTGCAGCCGAATCTGATGGAAGTGGAAGTGGGTATCGTACTGACTCAGCCCGATCTCATACTGCCAATAGGCCAGCCAATTCCCACACAGCATCCGAGCACTGCGGGGCAGCTCCTGTTTCAAGGCACCCCCCTGCTGGCAGCTAGCGAACGCCAAAGGAGCGGGGGACTGCTTCGCCTGGGCCGAGAGACGAGGCTCCGAAACGCTGTCCGCTGGGATCTCAATCCGATTCCCCACCGTCACGCTCCCAAACGTTCCCGTTACTCCATCGTCAGCCAGAGGCCGGTCCGGTAAAGTGACAGACTTCCCATGCTGGGCACCCAGAGAGAGTGCAATGGCCGATTCCAGGCTCTGCACGCTCACTGTTTCCTGGTACTGGGTCATCAGCTTCCAGATGTGATCGTGATTCCAAACAACTTTCTTAATCATCGAATCACCTGCAAACACCAAACAGCTTCACTCAGAGGCTGAGAATCAACTGTCAGAGCCAGCACCCCCACCTCCCACAGTGGGACACAGAGTTGGGTCAGGCCTGAGATGGTCCCCACGTGGAACTGACAGACAGAACATCTCCTGGCCCCTCACAATGAGGCCAGCGAAGGGGGATCCGAGAGACATGAACCGTTGCCCCAGCTCACTGTGTCCCTCCTCCCCCCGAGACCTTCCAGAGAGAGGCCTCAATGACGTGAACCTCCCACTTGTGCCTCCCACACACCCCCCCAACGCCAAGACACCCCTCACCAATCAGGCAGTTGAATGGAACGTAGGCAGAATAAGCCATTTCCAAATTGAACACCTTCTGCAGCTCTTGGAGTGCAGTGGGATCCCAGCCTCGATCCTGGCTGTCGGAGTGTCCAAGGCCTCCAGGCTTCAATCTCTCACTCGCTCCCACCTGCGGAGAGAGAAGCAAACTCAGGACAAACAGCCAAAGGCCTGACCAAGAGCAACAAAACGTCCACCTCACTCTCCCGAGCGTGGGTTCCTTCTCTCAAACATCTCAGACCGGGATCTGCTTTACTCCCGCGGCGCTGACCCTCCGACAGCGCGGCGCTCCCTCAGCATTGCAGTGGTTATTAATATTTTCTCTCAGTGTGGGGATGGGACGACAAACATCGCGTATTTGCGAAGCGATGGATTCCAGTGAAGTACAGCTCGTGATTGGCCAATGGGGAGAGATTGTGAAGTTACTAGCGACGTACCTGCTCTATATCAGCAGAGACAGAGAATCCTTCAAAGAATTGACGCAGAATCTCACTCATGTGCTGGGTCACCATCTCCTGCCCAATCCTCAGGCACACCAGGACAATCAGACTGAGGGTCTTCACACAGAGCACTGAGCGAGCCTGTGCTCCACTTGGGAAACTGAGACACACGCAGAAAGAGAGAGAGAGAGACAGGTTACAAACATCCCACTGACCCAAACAGGTTTCTAACTGAGAATAGCAGCCACAGAGTAACACCTCCCACATCCACTCCTTCCAAACCCAGCACATTCTAACCATATTAAAGCAGTCTGGAAAACCTTCACTAACAGAAGCTGACTGGATACAGAGGGCCAAGACAGCTAGGTACTGTCCCGAGGGGTAGCACATGGTTAGAAACATAGAGGAAGCACCCTTAAATCTTTTAAACTGAAAATTAAGCCACATTGACACTGTCCCCATCAAATGTACCTAAGTCCTCTTTGCTGAGAGCTCCACTCACGGAGCCCAAAGTTCTCCGAGACTCCTGGGGGGGTAGAGCCCTCCAGGTCTGTTGGGTACGATGGCGAATCTCTGCTCACAGGGCATGAGCGTGTGCGTGTGTGCGCAGGGATGTGTGCATGTAGGTCGATGTGCATATGTGGGGGTGGAGGTGGGGGTATGTGTGTGCGCGTGTGTGAGAGTTGGAATTTGAGCGGGTGCCTGTATGGGGGTGGGGGAGTTGGGAAGATGTTCTGGTTTATCTGTGCACTGTGTGCCTCTCTCTCTCTCACACTGTGTGTGTGTGTGGGGGCAGATAGGAGCAGATGTGTGTCAAGTGGGGTGGGGTGGGGTGGGGGTGAGAGATGTTCTTATTTATCTCTGCACCAAGTCTGTCTCTCTCTCTCACTGAAGCCGTGTTGCGGGTTCAGGAACGTTCCCAGGAGCGAGAGAAACAGACTTGCGGAAGCGCTGCCTCCCAGAGCCGGGGCCTACCTGGTGTACGGTGATGTCAGTGCATCCAGCACCGGGAGAAGCACCTCCTGGTTAATCTTGGGCAGTACATCCATTAACGTGGTGTCTGACAGGTAAACGATGATCTTCTGCATCAGGACCACACCAGACAGTAACCCTGCTTCCTTCCGACTGTTCAACCTCCAGCTGTTACCGGGGCCAACCTGCAGGGTCAGAGGTCAGGTCAGTAGGAAGCCAGTCGGTCACAACTGCTCCAGTCCTTCCAAGTGGGAGCAACGGGGTGTGCACGTGTGTCCACGTGCGGCTGTGTGCCTGTCTGCGTGCACGCGTCCCTGTGCACGCGCATGTCCACATGTAGCTCTGTGCCGGTCTGCGTGCGCGTGCGTGCCCACATGTGGCTGTGTGCCTATCTGCATGCGTGCGTCCCTGTGCACGCCAGTGCATGCGTACGTCCACATGCGGCTGTGCTCGCCTGTGTGCGTGTGTGTCCACGTGCGATTGTGCCTGTCTGCGCCTGTCTGCGTGCACGCGTGTCCACATCCAGCTGTGTGCCTGTCTGCATGCCCACGTCTTGTGCACGCGCGTGTCCACGTGTAGCTGTGTTCCTGTCTGCACGCATCCCTGTGCATGCCTTTGCGCACGCGCGTCTACATGTAACTGTGTGCCTGTCTGCGTGCACGTGTCCACGTGTAGCTCTGTGCCTGTCTGTGTGCTTGTGGAAGCCTGCGTGCGCATGCCCCTGCGTGTGTCTGTGCGTGCGCGTGCCCCTCTGTGCGCGCACACCCCTGCGCCTCCCTAACTGCCGGGGCGGGCGGGGGAACACTGGCTGGTAATGTACTACATTTTGTTTTAGGTTTATCTTCAAACCCTGGCCATCCAACATGTGGCCAGAGGTGACCCAGCTGCAAACATACAGACAGATTAGACCATTCAGCCCTTCTAGACTGCTCTGCTAGTCAAGGAGAAAATGGTGGACTCAACACCATGTTCTCACCCACCCCCAGTAATCTTTCACCCCCAACAGCAATGTGACCGTGCCTGTCCATGACAACCCCACATCAGAATTCTAAACCATGAGAAAACCCAGAGAAAACAATGTCATCTCTTGAAACCTGGGTTTGCTCCAATCATGAGGAGCTTAGCATCAATCAAAACCAAAAACAGAAATTGCTGGAAAAACTCAGCAGGTCCAGCAGTGTGAGAGAAGAGAAAGCAGAGCTAATGTTTCGGGTCCAGTGACCCTTCTTCAGAACTGATTGTAGCTGGGAAAAAGTTGGTATATATGCTGCAGATTGGGGGGGGGGGGGCGTTGGGAGTGGGCAAGAGGAGGAAATGAAGCCTACAGACAGAAGTAGAGTTGGACAGACGAGGGAATGGGTAGAGGTCAGCCTGAGGAAATCAGTAGCTGCTAATGGGGACTGTTAG
>NW_025970936.1:5862-11317 GCF_021869965.1 Rhincodon typus | reverse complement strand
TTGAGATTTTGTCTTCCGATGTGCTCATCTGAGTGAAATAAGCATGTCAGGCAAAACAGCATCAATAATTAAGTCATTTGGTGAAGTTGAGATTTTTGAAGTCTGAAGTCCTTATCTCACTCAAATAAGCATGTTAATCAAACAAACATCAAAAGTTGTGTCATTTTGTGAAGTTCAGATTTTGGTCTTCTGAATTGCTTAACTCGTTGAAATCAGCATTTTAATGCAACCAGCATCAAAAGTTGAGTCGTTTGGTGAAGTTGAGATTTTAGCCTTCTGAAGAGCTTAACTCACTGAAGTAATCATGTTAGTCAACGCAACATCAAAAGTTGATTCATCTGATGAAGTTGGGATTTTGATCTTCTGAAGTGCTTATCTCAATGAAATAAGCATGTCATTCAAACCAACATGAAAAACTAACTCATTTGGCAGAGTTGAGATATTGGTCTTCTGATGTGCTCAACTCCCTGAAATAAGCATTTTGGTTCAACCAGAATCAAACATCAAGTCATTTGGTGAATTTGAGATTTTTGGCTTCTGAGGTGCTTATCCCACTGAAATAAGCACGTTAGTCAAAACATCATCAAAAGTTGAGTCATTTGGTGAAGTTGAGATTTTTGACTTCTGAGGAGCTTAAATCGCTGAAATAAGCATGTGAGTCGAAACAACATCAAAATTTGAGTCATTTGGTGAAGTTCAGGTTTTGGTCTTCCAAAGTGCTTATCTGACTGAAATAACCACGTTAGTCAAAACAGCATCAAAAGTTGAGTGTCGTGTTGAAGTTGAGATTTTGGTCTTCTGCTATGCTTATCCTGCTTAAATAAGCACGTTAGTCAAAACAACATCAAAAGTTGTGTCATTTGGTGACGTTGAGATTTTGATCTTCTGAAATGCTTAACTCGCTGAAATGAGCATGTTCGTTAAACTAACATCAAAAATTGAGTCATTTGGTGAAGTTGCGATTTTTGTCTTCTGAAGTGCTGATCTCGCTGAAATAAGAATTTTAATCAAACCAGCATCAAAAGTTATGTCATTTGGTGAAATGTAGAGTTTGGTCTTCCGATGTGCTCATCTGAGTGAAATAAACGTGTGAGGCAAAACAGCATCAATAATTAAGTCATTTGGCGAAGTTGAGATTTTTGTCTTCTGAAGTCCTTAACTCGCTGAAATAAGCATGTTCGTCAAAACATTTAAATTTGAGTCATCTGGTGAAGTTGAGAATTTTGACTGATATGGTTATCTCGCTGAAATAAGCATGCCAGTCAAATCAGCATCACAAGTTGAGTCATTTGCTGAAGTTGAGATTTTGGTGTTCTGATATGCTTCTCTCGCTGAAATAAGCACGTTTTGCAAACCAACATTAAAAGTTGTGTCATTTGGTGAAGTTCCGATTTCAGCCTTCTGAAGTGCGTAACTCCCTGAAATAAACATTTTAGTCAAAACAGCATCGAAATTTAGGTCATTTGGTGAATTTGAGATTTTTGTCTTCTGAAGCGCTTATCTCACTCAAATAAGCATGTTAATCAAACAAACATCAAATCATGACTCATTTTTTGAAATTCAGATTTTGGTCTTCTGAAGTGCTTAACTCGCTGAAATAAGCATTTTAATTCAACGAGCATCAAAAGTTGAATCGTTTGGTGAAGTTGAGATTTTAGCCTTCTGAAGCGCTTAACTCGCTGAAATAATCAAGTTAGTCAACTCAACATCAAAAGTTGATTCATCTGGTGAAGTTGAGATTTTGATCTTCTGAAATGCTTATCTCAATGAAATAAGCATGTCGTTCAAACCAACATGAAAAACTAACTCATTTGGTGGAGTTGAGATATTGGTCTTCTGATGTGCTCAACTCCCTGAAATAAGCATTTTGGTTCAACCAGAATCAAACATCAAGTCATTTGGTGAATTTGAGATTTTTGGCTTCTGAGGTGCTTATCTCACTGAAATAAGCATGTTAGTCAAACCAGCATCAAAAGTTTGGTCATTTGGTGAAGTTGACATTTTCGTCTTCTGATAGGCTTATCTCGCTGAAATAAGCACGTTATTCAAAACATCATCAAAAGTTGAATCATTTGGTGAAGTTGAGAGTTTGGTCCTCCGATGTGCTCATCTGAGTGAAATAAGCATGTTAGTCAATAATTCCGTCATTTGATGGACTTGAGATTTCCGAATTCTGAAGTGCTTATCTCACTCAAATAAGCATGTGAGTCAAACAAACATCAAAATTGAGTCATTTGGTGAAGTTCAGGTTTTGGTGTTCTGAATATCTTAACTCGCTGAAATGAGCATTTTAGTCCAACCAGCGTCCAAAGTTAGGTCATTTGGTGAAGTTGAGATTTTTGACTGCTGAAGTGCTTATCTGACTCAAATAAGCATGTTAGTCTAACCAACATCAAAACTTCAGTCATTTGGTGAAGTTCAGATTTTGGTCTTCTGAAGTGCTTATCTCATTCAAATAAGCATTTTAGTCAAATCAGCATCAAAAGTTAGGTTCTTTGGCGAAATTAAGATTTCAGTCATCTGACATGCTTACCTCGTTGAAACAAGCAAGTTAGTCAAAGCAGCATCAAAAGTTCAGTCATTTGGTGAAATTGAGATTTTTTACTTCCGAGGAATTTATTTCACTGAAATAAGCATTTCAGTAAAATCAGCATCAAAAGTTATGTCCTTTGGTGAAGTTGAGATATTAGTATTCTGATATGCTGATCTCGCTGAAATAAGCATTTTAGTCAAACCAGCATCAAAAATTGAGTGTTTTGGTGAAGTTGAGGTTTTGGTCTTCTCATATGCTTATCTCGCTGAAAAAAGCACGTCAGTCAAAACAACATCAATGGTTGAGTCATGAGGTGAAGTGAGATTTTGATCTTTTGAAGTGCTCAACTCGCTGAAATAAGCTTTTTAGTCAAACCAGCATCACAAATTGAGTGATTTGGTGAAGTTCAGATTTTTGTCTTCTGAAGTGCTTATCTCACTGAAATAAGCATGTTAGTCAAACCAGCATCAAAAGTTAGGTCATTTTGTGAAATTGAGAATTTATACTTCTGATATGCTTATCTCGCTGAAATAAGAACGTTAGTCAAATCAACATCTAAAGCTGAGTCATTTGGTGAAGTTGAGATTTTTGACTTCTGCAGTGTTTATCTCACTCAAATAAGCATGTTAATCAATCAAACATCAAACCTTGAGTCAATTTGTGAAGTTCAGATTTTGGCTTCTGAAGTGCTAAACTCGCTGAAATAAGCATTTTAATCCAACCAGCATCAAAATTTGAGCAGTTTGGTGAAGATGAGATTTTAGAATCTGAAGTGCTTAACTCAGTGAAGTAAGCATGTTAGTCAAAACAACATCAAAAGTTGAGTCATTTGATGAAGTTGAGATTTTGATCTTCTGAAGCGCTTATTTCAATGAAATAAACATGTCATTCAAACCAACATAAAAAAACTAACATTTTTGGTGAAGTAGGATATTGGTCTTCTGAAGTGCTATTCTGAGTGAAATAAGATGTTTGTCAAAACAGCGTCAAAATTAAGTCATTTGGTGAAGTTGAGAATTTGAATTCTGAAGTGCTTATATCACTGAAATAAGCATTTTCGTCAAACCAGCATCAAAAGTTCGGTCCTTTGCTGAAATTAAGATTTCAGTCATCTGACATGCTTATCTCGTTGAAATAAGCAAGTTAGTCAAAGCAATATCAAAAGTTGAGTCATTTGGTGAAATTGAGATTTTTGACTTCCGAAGTGGTTATCTCAATGAAATAAGCATGTCGTTCAAAACAACATGAAAAACTAACTCATTTGGTGGAGTTGAGATATTGGTCTTCTGATGTTCTCAAGTCCCTGAATTAAGCATTTTAGTCCAACCAGAATCAACATCAAGTCATTTGGAGAAGTTCACATTTTAGTCTTCTGATATGCTTATCTCACTGAAATAAGCATGCGAGTCTAACCAACATCCAAACTTGAGTCATTTGGTGAAGTTTAGATTTTGGTCTTCTGAAGTGCTTATCTCACTGAAATAAGCATGTTAGTCAAAACAGTATCAAAAGTTGAGTGTCGTGTTGAAGTTGAGATTTTGGTCTTCTGCTATGCTTATCTCGCTGAAATAAGAACGTCAGACAAAACAACATCAAAAGTTGTGTCATTTCGAGAAGTTGAGATTTTGACCTTCTGAAATGCATAATTCGCTGAAATGAGCATGTTAGTCAAACGAACAACAAAAATTGAGTCATTTTGTGAAGTTGCGATTTTTGTCTTCTGAAGTGTTGATCTCGCTGAAATAAGAATTTTAATTCAACCAGCATCAAAAATTATGTCATTTGGTGAAGTTGAGATTTTTGCATTCTGAAGTGATTATCTCACTCAAATAAGTGTGTTAGTCAAAACAGCATCAATAATTAAGTCATTTGGTGAAGTTGAGATTTTTGACTCCTGAAGTGCTCATCTCACTCAAATAAGCATGTTAGCCAAATAAACATCAAAACTTGAGTCATTTTGTGAAGTTCAGATTTTGCTCTTCTGAATTGCTTAACTCGCTGAAATAAGCATTTTAATCCAAGCAGCATCAAAAATTGAGTCATTTGGTGAAGTTGAGATTTTAGCCTTCTGAAGTGCCTAACTCGCTGAAATAAGCATGTTAGCCAAACAAACATCAAAACTTGAGTCATTTTGTGAAGTTCAGACTTTGGTCTTTTGAAGTGCTTAACTCTCTGAAATAGGAATTTTAATCCAACCAGCATCAAAGGTTGAGTCATTTGGTGAAGTTGAGATATTTGACCACTGAAGTGCTTATCGCAATCAAATAAGCATGTCATTCAAACCAACATCAAAAACTAACTCATTTGGTGACGTTCCGATATTTTTCTTCTGATGTGCTTATCTGAGTGGAAGAAGCATGTTAGTCAAAACAGCATCAAAAATTCAATCATTTGTTGACGTTGAGATTCTTAACTTCTGAAATGCTTATCTCACTGAAGTAAGCATTTTAGTCCAGTCAACATCAAATCTTGAGTCATTTGGTGAAGATCTTATTTTGGCCTTCTGAAGTGCTAATCTCACTCAAATATGCATGTTACTCAAACGAACATCAAAAGTTGAGTGATTTGGTGAAGTCGAGGTGCTTCACTTCTGAAGTGCTTATTTCACTAGAGGAAGCCTGTTAGTCAAACCAACATCACAATTTGAGTCATTTCGTGAAGTTCAGATTTTGGTCTTCTGCTCTGCTTACCTCGCTGAAATAAGCAGGTTAGTCAAAACAGCATCAAAAGTTATGTCATTTGGTGAAATTGAGATTTTGATCTTCTGATGTACTTAACTCGCTGAAATGAGCATGTTAGTCAAACTAACATCAAAAATTGAGTCATTTGGTGAAGTTGAGATTTTTGTCTTCTGAAGTGCTTATCTCGCTGAAATAAGCATTTTAATCCAAACAGCTTTAAAAATTAAATCATTTGGTGAAG
>NW_025970936.1:3870-5852 GCF_021869965.1 Rhincodon typus | reverse complement strand
AAGCATTTTAATCCAAACAGCTTTAAAAATTAAATCATTTGGTGAAGTTGATATTTATGCCTTGTGAAGTCCTTTTCTCACTCAAATAAACATGTTAGTCAAAACCACATTAAAAATTGAGACATTTGGTGAAGTTCAGATTTTAGTCTTCTTAAGTGCTTAACTCACAGAAATAAGCATTTTAGTCTAACCAGCATCAAGAATTAAGTCATTTGATGACGTTTGAGATTTTTGACTTCTGTCGTGCTCATCTCACTGAAATAAGCATTTAAGTTAAAACAGGATCAAAAGTTATGTTCTTTGGTGATGTTGAGATTTTGATCTTCTGAACTGCTTACCTCATGAAATAAGTATGTCATTCAAACCAACATCAAAAAGTAACATTTTTGGTGAAGTGAGATATTGGTCTTCTGAAGTGCTTATCTGAGTTAAATAAGAATGTTAGTCAAAACAGCATCAAAAATTAAGTCAGATGGTGAAGTTGAGAGTTTTGATTTCTGAAGTGCTTATCTCACTGAAATGGACATTTTACTCCAGCCAGCGTCCAAATCTAGGTCCGTTGGTCAAGTTGAAATTTTTGACTTCTGAAGTGCTTATCTGACTCAAATAAGCATGTAAGTCTAACCAACATCAAAACTTGAGTCATTTGGTGAAGTTCAAATTTTGGTCTTCTGAAGTGTTGATCTGTGTAAAGTAAGCATGTTAGTCAAAACAGCATCACCATTGAAGTCATTTGGTGAAGTTGAGTTTTTTGACTTCTGAAGAGCTTATCTCATTGAAATAAGTATTTTAGTCAAATCAGCATCAAAAGTTAGGTCCTTTGGTGAAGTTGAGACTTTAGTCTTCTGATATGCTTATCTCTCTGAAATAAGCAGGTTAGTCAAAACAACATCAAAAGTTGAGTTATTTGGTGAAGTTCAGATTTTGGTCTACTCATGAGCATGCTTCGCTGAAATAAGCATTTTTTTGCAACAAGTATCAGGAGTTGAGTCATTTGGTGAAGTTGAGATCTTAGCTTTCTGAAGTGTTTAAATCGCTGAAAAAAGCATCTTAGTCAGACCAACATCAAAACTTGAGTCATTTGGTGAAGTTCAGATTTTGGTTTCCTGAAGTGCTTATCTCACTGAATTAAGAATGTTGGTCAAAAGAGCATTAAAAACTGAGAGAGTTGGTGAAGTTGAGATTATTGACTTCTGAAGTGCTTATCTCACTCAAATAAGCATGTTACTCTAACCAACATCAAAACTTGAGTCATTTGTTGAAGTTCAGATTTTGGTCTTCTGAAGTACTGATCTGAGCGAAATAAGCATGTTAGTCAAAACAGCAAAAAAAATTAAGTCATTTGGTGAAGTTCAGATTTTGGTCTTCTGAAGTGCTTATCTCACTCAAATATGCATGTTACTCAAAACAACATCAAAAGTTGAGTCATTTGGTGAAGTCCAGATTCTTCACTTCTGAAGTGTTTATTTTACTAGAGGAAGACTGTTAGTCAATCCAACATAAAAATTTGAGTCATTTAATGAAGTTCAGATTTTGGTCTTCTGAAGTCCTTATCTCACTGAAATAAGCATGTTGTCAAAACAGCATATAAAGTTGAGTGTCTTGTAGAAGTTGAGATTTTGGTCTTCTGCTGAAATAAGCACGTTAGTCAAAACAACATCAAAAGTTGAGTCATTTGGTGAAGTTGAGATTTTGATCTTCTGACGTGCTTATCACAAGGAAATCAACATGTCATTCAAACCAACATTAAAAAAAAAACAACTCATTTGGAGAAGTTGTGTGATTGGTCTTCCGATGTGATTAGCTGAGTGAAGTAAGCGTGTTATTCAAAACAGCATCAATCATTAAGTCATTTGGTGAACTTGAGATTTCTGACTTGTGAAGTGCTTATCTCACTCAAACAAGCAGGTTAGTCAAAACAACATCAAAAGTTGAGTCATTTGGTGAAGTTGAGATTTTGATCTTCTGACGTGCTTATCTCA
>NW_025970936.1:0-3860 GCF_021869965.1 Rhincodon typus | reverse complement strand
CTTATCTCAATGAAATAAGCATGTCATTCAAACCAACATCAAAAACTGACTCATTTGATGAAATTCAGATATTGGTCTTCCGATGTGCTTATTTGAGTCAAATAAGCATGTTCGTCAAAACAGATGCAACTTTTAAGTATTTTGGTGAAGTTGAGATTTTGGAATTCTGAAGTGCTTATCTCACTGAATTAAGCATTTTAGTCAAACCAGCATCAAAAGTTAGGTCCTGTTGAGAAGTTGAGATTTAGGTGTTCGGATATGCTTATCTCACTGAAATAAGCACGTTAGTCAAAACAACATCAAAAGTTGTGTCATTTGGTGAAGTTGAGATTTTGATCTTCTGACGTGATTAACTGGCGGAAGTGAGCATATTAGTCAAACCACCATCGAAAAAACAACTCATTTGGTGAAGTTGTGTTATTGGTCTTCCGATGTGATTAGCTGAGTGTAATAAGTGCTTTCGTCAAAACAGCATCATCAATTAAGTCATTTGATGAAGTTGATATTTCTGAATTCTGAAGTGCTTACCTCACTAAAATAAATATGTTAGTCAAACGAACATCGAAACTTGAGTCATTTTGTGAAGTTCCGATTTTGGACTTCTGAAGTGCTCAACTCGCTGAAAGAAGCATTTCAATCCAACCACCATGAAAAGTTGTGTCATTTGGTGAAGTTGAGATTTTGGTTTTCTGAAGTACTTATCTCACTGAAATAAGCATGTTCGTAAAAACAGCATTAAAAATTAAGTCATTTGGTGAAGTTGTGACTTTTCACTTCTGACGTGCTTATCTCACTCAAATAAGCATGTTAGTCTAACCAACATCAAAACTTGAGTCATTTGGTGAAGTTCTTATTTTGGCCTTCTGAAGTTCTTGTCTCACTCAAGTAAGCATGTTAATCTAACCAACATCAAAACTTGAGTCAGATGGCGAAGTTGATTCATTTGGTGAAGTCGAGATTCTTCACTTCTGAAGTGTTTATTTCACTGGAGGAAGCCTGTTAGTCAATCCAACATCAAAATTTGAGTCATTTAGTGAAGTTTAGATTTTGGTCTTCTGAAGTGCTTATCTCATTGAAATAAGCATGTTGTCAAAAGAGCATAAAAAGTTGAGTGTCTTGTTGAAGTTGAGATTTTGTCTTTAAGCGAGAGCAGCATAGCAGAAGTAGATTCGTCAAAACAACATCAAAAGTTGTGTCATTCGGTGAAGTTGAGATTTTGATCTTCTGACGTGCTTATCTCAAGGAAATCAACATGTCATTCAAACCAACATTAAAAAAAAAAACAACTCATTTGGTGAAGTTGAGATTTTGGTCTTCTGAAGTGCTCAACTCGCTGAAATAAACATGTTAGTAAAAGCAACATCAAAAGTTGAATCATTTGGTGAAGTTGAGATTTTGATCTTCAGACGTGCTTATCTCAATGAAATAAGCATGTCATTCAAACCACCATCAAAAACTAATTCATTTGGTGAAGTTCAGATATTGGTCTTCTGATGTACTTATTTGAGTCAAATAAGCATGTTAGTCAAAACAGCATCAAAAATTAAGTCATTTGGTGAAGTTGAGATATTTTACTTCTGAAGTGTTTATCTCACCGAAATAAACATTTTAGTCCGACCAGCATGAAAAGTTGAGCGTCTTGGTGAAATTGAGATTTTGGTCTTTTGATATGCTTAGCTGTCTGAAAAAAAGCTCGTTAGTCAAAGCAAAAGCAACTGTTGAGTCATTTGGTGAAGTTGAGATTTTGATATTCTGAAGTGCTCAACTCGCTGATATAAGCATGTTAGTCAAACGAACATAAAAAATTGTGTCATTTGATGAAGTTCAGATTTTAATCTTCTGAAGTGCTGAACTCGCAGAAATAAGCATTTTTGTCTATACAGAATCAAAAATCAAGTCATTTGGTGAAGTTCAGATTTTTGGCTTCTGAGGTGCTGAACACGCTGAAATAAGCATTTCAATTTAACTAGCATTAGAAGTTAGGTCATCTGGTGAAGGAGATATTTTAGTGTTCTTGTATGCTTTTCTCGCTGAAATAAGCATGTTAGTCAAACCAACATCAAAACTTGAGTCATTTGGTGAAGTTCAGATTTTGGACTAATGATGGGCTTTACTCGCTGAAATAAGCATTTCATTCCAAACAGCATCAAGAGTTGAGTCATTTGGTGAAGTGGAGATCTTAGCCTTCTGTAGTGCTTAAATCGCTGAAATAAACATCTTAGTTAAACCAACATCAAAGCTTGAGTCATTTGGTGAAGTTCAGATTTTGGTTTTCTGAAGTGCTTATCTCACTGAAATAAGAATGTTGGTCAAAAGAGCATTAAAAACTAAGGCATTTGGTGAAGTTGAGATTATTGACTTCTGAAGTGCTTATCTCACTCAAATAAGCATGTTCCTGTAACCAACATCAAAACTTGAGTCATTTGTTGAAGTTCAGATTATGGTCTTCTGAAGTGTTTATCTGAGTGAAATAAGCATGTTAGGCAAAACAGCATAAAAAATTAAGTCATTTGGTGAAGTTCAGATGTTGGTCTTCTGAAGTGCTTATCTCACTCAAATATGCATGTTACTCAAAACAACATCAAAAGTTGAGTCATTTGGTGAAGTCCAGATTCTTCACTTCTGAAGTGTTTATTTTACGAGAGGAAGACTGTTAGTCAATTCAACATCAAAATTTGAGCCATTTAATGAAGTTCAGATTTTGGTCTTCTGAATTCCCTATCTCTCTGAAATAAGCAGGCTGTCAAAACAGCATAAAAAGTTGAGTGTCTTGTTGAAGTTGAGATTTTGGTCTTCTGCTATGCTTATTTCGCTGAAATAAGCACGTTAGTCAACACAACATCAAAAGTTGAGTCATTGGGTGAAGTTGAGATTTTTGACTTCTTAAATGCTTATCTCACTCAACTAAGCATGTTAGTCAAACGATCATCAAAACTAGAGTCATTTGGTGAAGTTGAGATTTTAATATTATGAAGTGCTTCCCTCGCAGAAAAAAAGCATTTTAGTCTAAACATTATCAAAAATCAACTCATTTGGTGAAGTTCAGATTTTTGGCTTCTGAGGTGTTTAACTCGCTGAAATAAGCAATTTCATTTAATCAGCATGAAAAGTTAGGACATAAGGTAAAGTTGAGATTTTAGTCTTCTGATATGCTTATCTCGCTGAAATGAGCATTTTAGTCAATCCAGCATCAAAAGTTGAGTGTCTTGGTGAAATTGAGATTTTGGTCTTCTGCCATGCTTATCTCTCTGAAAGAAGCACGTTAGTTAAAACAACATCAGAAGTTGTGTCATTTGGTGAAGTTCAGATTTTGGTTTTCTGAAGTGCTTATCTCACTGAAATAAGCATGTTCGTAAAAACAGCATTAAAAATTAAGTCATTTGGTGTAGTTGCGCTTTTTCACTTCTGAAATGCTTATCTCACTCATATAAGCATGTTAGTCTGACCAACATCAAAACTTGAGTCATTTGGTGAAGTTCTTATTTTGGCCTTCTGAAGTGCTTATCTCACTCAAATATGCATATTATTCAAAACAACATCATAAGTTGAGTAATTTGGTGAAGTCGAGATTCTTCACTTCTGAAGTGTTTATTTCACTGGAGGAAGCCTGTTCGTCGATACAACATCAAAATTTGAGTCATTTAGGGAAGTTTAGATTTTGGTCTTCTGAAGTGCTTATCTAACTGAAATAAGCATGTTGTCAAAAGAGCATAAAAATTTGAGTGTCCTGTTGAAGTTGAGATTTTGGTATTTAAGCGAGATAAGCATAGCAGAAGCAGATTCGTCAAAACAACATCAAAAGTTGTGTCATTTGGTGAAGTTGAGATTTTGATCTTCTGACGTGCTTATCACAAGGAAAT
>NW_025970935.1:0-11319 GCF_021869965.1 Rhincodon typus | reverse complement strand
TGCTGCTTGGCCTGCTGTGTTCATCCAGCCCTGCACCTTGTTGTCTCGGATTCTCCAGCATCTGCAGTTCCTACTATCCTCGCTATTCCATAACTGTCGGATTACACTGTCCTCTGACCTTCTCATAAAGCTGCCAACCAAAGACCTTGTAATTTCTTGTATTGATGTCAGGATCTGTCACAAAACATAGAAATATAAAACATATGAGCAGGAGTAGACCAATTGGCCTTTTGAGCCTGCTCTGCCATTCAACATAATCATGGCTAATCTCAGTGCCCTGCTCCTGCTCTCTCCCCATATCTCTTGATCTCTTTAGCCCTCAGAACTGTATCTAACTCCTTCTTGAAAACATTCAGTGTTTTGGCCTCAATGGAATTCTGTGGCAGAGAATTCCACAGGCTCACCAGTCTCCGGAAAAAAGAAATTTCCCCTCATCTTAGTCCTCATTGGACTGTGTGATTCCTTAAACTGCACCTTTTGGTTCTGGACTCCCTGGTCATTGGGAACATCCTTCCTGTATTTACCCTTTCTAGTCCTGTTAGAATTCTGTAGACATCTATTAAATCCCCCTCATTCTTCTAAATTCTAGTGAACATAGTCCTAATGAATCAGTCCAGTAAACCTTTTTGTACTTTCTTCATAGCCAGAACATCCTTCCTCAAATAAGGAGATTTTAAAGCTCTTAATCATGTGTCAATAAGCAAACTGGCATCAACATTACACTGGATTTTTGTGCTGAAGTCTTGAAGGGTAACAGCAAATTTTTGACTCCAAGGAAGCAGTGTGGGCAAATACTAGTCCAAACCCTCACTTTGAGACTGTTCATTGGACCACTTGTGTGTCCATGAAAAATCTCACAAGTAGTGCTGTTCTCACCACTAGCCAAGCAATGCGTTGGTGCTTGTTGGAAAGTTCTGGTGCTGAGGCATTCTGCCCAATGCCTTTGACTGTTTGTTCAGGGAACCACATGATAAGATCAACCCTCACCTTTTCCTGCAGGCTGTCAAGGACACTTATGTGATGACCACTTCCGGATGGACTTGTGGTCAAACTTGCCTTGCAAATTTTTCCACCATGGACAGGTGACACGGAATGCTCCAACTACTTGTATTTCATGGCGCTGAAGCCAGAGATCTTTGTAACACTGGGGACAGGTAGAAACTCACTGCATTGGGAGTGCAACAAGTCCCGGGACATTCTGGGAACCAGGAATCCTGGATCGCAGCTCAATGGAGCCAACTTCTAAAGCCACAGCTTTTGGGAGGTTTCCACCATTAGGTCAGAGTGAGGGAAGGGGTCTTCCAGCCAGGGCAGCCTTTGATGCTCAGGAGGTCCTCTGCAGGTCACAGGATGTCAGATCTGGAGGGCCCACTCCCTGACCCCATAGGGAGGTTCCCAGGGTGGGCCTGGTGATTCACAAAGTGTGAATAGGTCACCATTCAATGCTGTTAAAATATCAATTGTAGCGGGCCTAAATTGGCCTGGAGTGGGCAGATATCTTGCTCCTTCTCCATGCCAGTGGTAAAATGCCAACAGTTAAAGCCAACAAACAATGCTCCCCCCTAACCCCATCGTCTCACCCCATATTAGACCACCACACTCCCAACTTCTCCCACTGGTTTAGATTTCATAAAATTCCAGTCATGGATAGCTTGCTCCAGCTGATCAATGATGAATTAAAAATTTACTTGCTCAACAATACAATTGCTATGATATTATCAAATAATAACAATGAACAATGGTGACACATTGGCTTATCAAAAACCATGGTATAAGTCAAGGTCTCACAGTACACTCTCTAAGAATATTATGTACAGTGCGTGTATATAAATTACACTGGTTGAAAGAAAATTATTTGTAGTGCATATCATATTGTTTTCTGAAGGCACATTCTATTGTAGTCACAGGAATGATGAGCGATGTATAGTGCATCACCTGTCACTTTACACTGTGTTCATTGCTTCATCTTCCAGGAATTAAACAAAACCATTCATTTGTCTTATGTGTGCAAGCCCAGGCTACAGTACAATTGTAATTTAAGATGTTATTAGCATCAAAATGGGATTAAAAAAACAAAAGACTAGAGGAAGAACATACCATTCAGCATATACCTGATTCAGTTGTGGCTGCTCGTCAATGTTTTGTTTCTTTTAAGGTTGTTAGCTTTTACATTTGAATAATTCTGAAAGCAACATTTGACGAGAGTGAAGTGTTCTAGAGAAAACAAAGTAAACAGCCCCAAGTTTCCAGTTTATGAGGTTGCTGTTGCTTTATTTACAGCAGGAGCACATGTCAAACCTAGAACAAAAAGGCAGGACAGACATCTCCCAACCCTCCAGCAATAACATAGAACAGGAAACACAGGAAGAGGCAATTCAGCCAATTCATTTTATACTAGTATTTGTGTTCCATTCGACGTTCCTCTTAGCATTCCTTATCTAACTATATTAGCGTAACCCTCTGATTTTATACGCCACTACATGCTCAACTGCCAGATCAATAAATAGGGCCTTTCATGTTGTCCTTTTTCACAGTTTCCTTTTCTTGCTTGGCCCTTTCACTGCTTTCTACATCTTCCCCTGAGAGTTGGACTTAACTGAGGCCTATGAGCAGTTATTCATTGGTTTTTGCCCACATTGATGTTTCTCTATTAAATCTTCCAGCTGGTGATGATAGAAACATCTCTTTTGTGGCTTCTAAAGCAGCATTGCAGTTTGCTAGCAGATTGCATCTATTGAATTTGAAATTTCTTCCTCTTAATATGGAGCCCTGTAAAGCTACAACTGGTTCCTCTGGTGACTGGACTTATAAACATAAGTTATAGGAACTGGAGTAGCCAAATGGCCCTTTGAGCCTGTCATACCTCAACTCTACCTACCTTCCCTCTTCTCTCTACATGGCACCTGATTGTACAAGATATCATCATATATCAGTACGGAATTAAACCGTTGCTGTTGACAGTATTCTTCACCACACTCCAGCCATCTGAGCTAACTGGTTCCTCAACTTCCCAGTGTCCAAAAATCCTTTGATCTCTGTCTTGGAATATACTTAATGACTGAGCATTCACAGGCTTTTGAGGTACAAGATTCACAACAAAGTGATCGAAAAAATTCTTCTACTATTAGTCCTAAATTGTCAAACCATAATTCAAAGACTGTGGCAGTCAGTTCTCGATAACTCAGTCAGTGGAATAATCGTCCCAGTATCCACTCTGTCAAGTCTTGGCTGCTTTCCAGATAATTTAAATACAGATATCAATAGTCCAGAATTACTGCTGCCATAATCTCTGATCAACAGCTGAACTTGAGAAGACTTTACTATTCTTGTGCTTGACTGGAGAATTATTTTTCCTTAAATTTTAAGTTGCAGTTTATCAACCACACATGCATAACAACGTGTTTCAGGGGAACCTCCTAAAACCTATCTCTATGATTCGAATGTTCCTAGTGCTTTAATCCAAAAGACAAATTATACTGAAGCGTACCCTTCAGTCTGGAAGTTATTGGGGAAGGCAGTCGTGGAAGAACGCTTAATGCATTTCTAAGTCTATGACTTCAGTAGAGGTATTAGCATTAGAGGCATTAAAACAGCAGACAGAACAATTTTACACAAAAGCATTGTATTTTGGTGTAACATCAACAAAATTTTATATGCCCCTATTTCTGTGTTTCCAACCTCTCAGAATTCCCAGAGATGTGCTGTTCTGTGGCTATGGGACCATTATCTGGGTGGACAAGCCTGGGTTATGCTCAGCCTGTGGTCCTTTAATGGACAGTGTAACTCACCAGATTCCCGAGCCAGTTATCTCTAGTTTCTGATACTTTATCCAGCTTCATGATCAAAGATACATCTGCTTCTGGTGTCCACATTACCATTTCAGACTCTTACTTTTCTTTTTTGAAAACATTTGGAGAAAGCATCAATAACTTTAAATTAATTATTTCCAAATTTTTGAGACATATCTATATGGGACAATGGTACGTGAAGCTAATTGGAGTCTAGTAATCAATGCCTGCAATGATGCATATGGGTCCAATTCAGCTACCTAAGATCTTTCTCTCTATAAATAATAACATCAACCCAGAAATTCATCCAAAGCATTTTCTCAAGTTAAAATAAAAAATAAAATAAATATCTCCAGTTCTTTCAGACTTAATCATGCAAATTTTTCTGGCCTCCTCTCTAATCCTTTTCCTTTCTGTCTCCATATTCCCTTAATGATTCTGTCTTTTGTTGACAGTTGCATCTCAGGTGAATCCAGCTGCGGCAGCTGAGGCACAAGAAATAAAACGGAACATCTGCAGACTTAACCAGGAGGTAAAGTATGTGGAAAACATTGACGTCTTTCTGATTTTTATCACAGCTGAATTGTCTGTAATAAATTGTCCACTCTACCACTTCAAATAGGATAGTTGCCCATCTCTAATGTTTCTTCTTTTGCAACTTCAGGTTTCACAGAAACTAGAATGAAAAGTTGCTATAAATGGACCAAAATTCAAACTGCTTTTCAGAAAAGAAATACAGATTATTCTTTCTAAGGTCTGAGTCCTTGAGTTGGAGGGTCATTATATAGACTTCTCTCCCACCACCCCAGTTTCAGACACACATAGTTATACTCCTACTGTGACAATGCTATCACTTTTAGAGGTTATTTTGTGCTTTTTTTTGAAGACAGGTTGTAAGGCAGAGCTGTTGAGCTGTCTCTAGGAAAGTAAACAATTTGTAAAGTCTTGGGGTTCTTTTTTAAAGTTGGAATAATGGAAGCAGTCTGGGAATGGCCAGCTCTCTCAGACCAGGCTCTCTAGTTTTTTTTAGTTTTTAGGTTTAGTTTTAAGCAGAAGCTACTTGGGGTCTCAAAAGAGTTGGAAGCTTCAGTGAATGTCTCCTAGCTGCTGTTCTCTTTGAATCTTCTCATCATGTGTTTTTTCCGCTTGCATTGGAGACTTGCATGTTAGAATCTGTGTCTGAATTTGTCTTTTTGCTAAGGGGCGTGTTTATGGGATGTTACTATACTGGAACAGTTAATTAGTAAGAGTTACTGTTTCTATTATTTGGTTAAGATGTCCAATAGTTAAGTTATTCTAAATTCCTCTTTCTTTTGTTTGTATTTTAACTGTAGTGTTTAAATAAATTATGTTTTGCTTAACATCAAATAGTTTGGCCAGTCGCGCTGCATCTGGAACACGGCATTTCACACCTAACTTTAAAATAAGAAAACGTTAGGGTCTAGCCTACTTTCTTAAAATATATTGAGGGCCTCTGGTCTGGTCCATAACGCTATGGCAGGCAGTAAGAGTAGCAGAGCGCAGCAGCCTCCCCATGTTAAAAGACTTCACTGCAGGTTCTTGCCATGAGCAAGACCATCTTTGTTCTGAGGGGCTACCACATTCCTTATGATAAAGTGCCTAGTCTGTATTCCAGCCCTTGCTCAAAAGCGTTGGCCACTTAAGGCAATGTGAAAAGGCAGAATGTTCAGAAGGCAAAAGATAAAAAGAACTTAAATGAACAGTGTCCTCTCGTATCTAGCTCACTGCACTAATTACATTTAACAATTACACCCACACAGTGAAAACAATTTGAAAACTTGACATTTCCTATTTGTTTGATAGCAGCTCTACGTATGAAGTCCTGTGGAGAAATCATTCGTAGCATTTACGCAGAAAAGCGTACAAGGATGGATGCTTGCTGAATTCTCCAAAATATACGTGTGGGAACTAGAGTTCGTTGTATTCCAATTTGTGTGTGGCGAGAAGATTATTCCCAGACATTTCCTAATCTTTGGATGATGTCTCTGCTATTTTGTTGCTGTCATAAAAGACATCTATTTCATATGAAATGTCATAAGTGTTCCAGTATCATTAAGTTTTCTTGCCAATTTTCTCTCTTTCCCCTCCTGAGGATATCCCCTTGTTCTGTGGCATTGCCCCAGAGGAATTCACGCCCTTGGCAGCTATTATTATTGTGTATGCCTGGTATTTGAGCGCTGACTGTTCTAATTTACCACATGTTATTTTGCAGAATGGAGTTAAGTCACTCAAGCAATGATGTTGTGCACCCTGGGGGAAGAAGTGTGAATTAAATCTTTCTCCCGTATGTCTAATCTCAGAGCAGCATCTATAGTATTACTGAAAGCATTCATGAAATAAAGTTGTATAAAAACTGATTGAGGTAGTGACTTATCCTGAATTCAGTTTGCTTTTTTTGTGGAGTAACCAATCTATCACACACTGCTGCTGCACACTTCACAAAAAGGTTTAAAAGCTCTGAAAAATGTAATTCTCCAGACCAGTACATATGCCTTAAGCATTCCTATAATACTCAGGAGATCCATTAGCCACATTTAATTTTATTTTGGCACTTTGTTCAAATGCTAAACCTGCATTAATATTTCAATAACATCTGTTACTGCAGGAAGTAATAATGCTATCTTTGAAATTATTGCAACAAAAATCATTCAGCTGCTAAGAACATGTCTTGTCTATTTACAGATGAATGATCTGAATCAGGAAGTATCCCAGCTTGCCAAAGAGCTTCATCATATGATGCACCTTCTTCAAAGGCAATTGGCTGCTCCTACAATGAACTGCTCCCCCTACGTTGTCTCCATGGTTTCATCCTCAACTCCTTCTGTAAACAGCACTGGAGTTGAATGGCAACCAAGATGCTCATATACTTTACAGCCATCTGCTGTGCACGTACAGCCTGGGACAATCACTGGGACTCAGCACAGCCAAAACACAAGAACTCCCAGTTCCTGGAACTTCAGTAATCTTTCAACCGCGGCATGCTATTCAGGGAGCTCTGTGAGGACAACAGTATCATGCCAAAGGACAGCGGATGTAGAACTTCACCATCCAACAGCCAATTGTTTCCATACAGTCTCAAGTCCTGTGGCATCATTTCATTATCAAATACCTCCAGGTGATCAGGGGAAAAGCCCAGTGCATCATTCAGACTTGAATCGAGTTCCTACTCAAGCTGTAGCAGGCTCTCCAAATGTTGTTCGGTCTGTCTCACGGAACAATGGCTGCTCCATTGCTTCTTCTCCTTCTGGAAGGCCTACATTAGCATCCCAGAATCTCAACCTTTCAACGTCGCCAAGCCCTTGTCACTCTCTGTGTCCATCTATAAGTGCCAGCACCTCTCCTCTGATTACTGCAGGTGCAAATCTATCTGCTTTGCGAACTTCAAGCTCCATGCAGCCCGTTCACAACTCTTCAAAGTCTGTGCATTCTGTTCAAATCTCTCCAACCACTAGCCCATTGATTTCAATCATTCCTACGCCTTATCAGCCTGAAACCACGTCTCTAAACATTTGTCAATCCTTCTCAATCATTCCCAATCCCAGCCACTCCATTTTTGGCTCACCAACCTCTAAACAGTGTTTCCCATCCTCTGCTGTTTCTGGCTTGAGCTCTAAGGAGGATTTGATGGAGCTGAACCCTACAGGCACAAGTGATGAATGTATATCTTGAGATCAAGAATTGAGTATTGACTAGAGGCCCGGATAAAATGATGCAAATAAGTCTTGTGGTTTGGACTAAATTTCCTTATTTGTGTTCATTTCTAACTATTAAACAAGTGACACGTTTAGGGAAGTGAATGCTAAAATGATTACCTGGGCATATGGATTGTTTAGTTTCAGGATTGATTTTCCAGGGGCATACACCAGTTTTTAATTTGTTTTGTGTTCACCAGGGTCAGATTTGAAAGCAGTGGAATCTTAAGACATGGAACTGAGCAAGTCAAAGTTTAACTCATCCACCTGCTGTCAAGCCACCATGAAAATAACGTACACCAGGAGGACATAATTAACATTCAGTTAAAGTCCTTTTCAGCATTAACATTGAGAAAATAATAACGGCTTACTTCAAAGAACAGGTTAATTGACAGAAGCTTAACAAATAGTTTGATTCGCCTCTTACAGCTAGACAGATCTCTGCAAACAATTAAATTTAAAGCAAAAAAGGACACTTGAAGGTGAACTGGTGCCATGCAGTGTAATGTTGTACCAAGTTGCATTGTCATGGAGAGGTAGGGCAAGAGTCATAGTCTAGTTCCAATCAGGCAACAAGCAGATATGCCAAAGTACGGGGAGTCCTTTCCCCATAGGGAGGGAGGTAATACCAGAAGACAATTCAGCCCACACTGCTCTTGCCAATTACGTACATAGCAATGTTGGTAGAACTTTGAAATCAGGTCACCTGCTTGACTTGGTTCGCAAATGGTGCCAGAAGACTGTTAAGAGATGGAGGACAGGGAAGACAAAATGTAAAAGCAGGAATTGCATAAGTTGAAAGCCACACAAGAAACTATTGAAAGCTAAATCAGGAAAAATGCAAATCTCAGGGGGACTTAGATTATCTGTTTATTTTGAACCTACTTGATAACTAAAACCCTGATAATGTATATCTCCCACAGATGGAGCCATTCCACAATGATACTCAGTTCTGTTTCATTCATCTGGTTTGCATATCAGCTGGTATTCAAGTGGAGCTTGCTATTTTAGACTCTATAGACAGAGCAGCTCAACTTTGCCCACTGCTGCTGAGGCAGTTAGACACATGAACAGGAAGGGAATAGAGGGGTACGGATCATGTGCAGGCAGACGGAATTAGCTTAGACTGGCATCATAGTTGGCACAAACAGGGTGGGCCAAAGAGCCTGTTCCTGTTCTGTACTGTTCTATGTTCTGTAATCTGGGAATAAATTATAAATGGACTGACTGGATCCAAGAAGCCAGGGTGGGAAGACCAAGGAATGCCAGTGTTTTTTTGATGATAAATCTATGGTAATCCTGAGAACCTGTTCAGCAAATTGCCCATGGAAACGACATTGTGGAGAGTCTGCACCTCGAAACGAAAAGATGCATGTGATATTTTCTGTTTACCCAGTTGATATGAAAAGAATATGAAACATCAAGGCAGAATTGCTTTGAAAGGTACTAAGCACTGTAGAAGAAACAATGCAAAGGTTTCTTTCATGATATAAAAGACAGTTGAATGTAAAATGTAACGTATTTTTAATATGTTTTGAGTTATGTTCATCTGATATAAATGTGAGGGGCAGAGGATCATTCCCTCCAGACCGCAGGGAAGAAAAAGTACATTGTCTCAATGTCATAATTCTACTTGCATGTTAATATATTTGCGAGATTTCTTGCTTAAACGCCTGTACAAAATTGTATTCTATACAAGGCTATCTTTATATAAAACTCTTTGAAGTCCAAGTAGTATTTTCTGCCATATGCAGAAGGTTAAATACATGACATTTCTATTCCATTAAAAATATTTCCTTTGCTTTGGTTATTTTATATCCGTATTAATTTACAGAATAGCATTCTTGTTGCTATGAAACAAAGGAATTCTGCTAATGTCTTCAAAGTGCATAATAAAATCAGTGCTCGCTGGGGTAAAGGAGCTATGTTGTCATTTAGAGATGGTTTTAAGGAGGTTCATTTCTTGCTCCATAAAATTATAGTGGTTGTTCTTGAGGACAAAGGAAGTAAAGCATTCATTTGCAATAAACAACTCATTCAAATGAAATTTCTGGATTTTTCTACGAATATTAAGGAAAGGGAGCATATAGCATGCCATCTTCTGTCTGTGTCCGTTTACTGTCACACTGAAATTACTTTGTCATGATGTAAGCATTCTTGTTGAAGAGAAACACAATAAACAAGATAATGAGACACCAGTTAGTCTAATACCAGCAAAAGAAAAACTCTAAGAATCCAGAATTCAGGATAAATGAATGAGTAATTAGAGAAGCATGGGATAATTAAGGTATTTAATTTACAGAATTGTGACAGGGAAGTTACGTTTTGAAGAAATGACTACTCTTAAAGGAAACACAATTGTTTTGATGGTCTCAGATTTTCAGAAGGTTTATGAAAATGTAGGCACTGTGTGTTACAGAACATGGTGCCATCCTTGTGAGACTGCGTGTCCTCTGACTCTGTATGTCATGAGAGATTTATTGATGTCTCAAAGAAATAAAACTAGATGCTTTGAAATTACCATGTGGTGGAGAGATTGCAAAAGTGGCATGGTAAGAGAAAAGGAGAATAGGACACAACGGTGCTGATACTGTAAGGGAGAAAGGGAAAACAGATAAAATGACTGTGAGTACAATAAGGAGGAAGAGGTTATAGAGTCATTGAGTTGTACAGCATGGAAACAGACCCTTCGGTTCAATTCATCCATGCTGACCAGAAATCTGAAATTAATCTAACCTCCTTTGCCAGCATTTGACCCGTATCCCTCTAAAACCTTCCTATTCATAGATTTATAGAACTTTCAGCACGGAAATAGACCCTTCGGTCCAACACATCCATGCCGACCAGATATCCTAAATTAGTCTAGTCACATTTGCCAGCATTTGGCCCATATCCCCCTAAACCCTTCCTATTCGTGGACCCATCTAGATGCCTTTAAAATGTTCTAATTGTACCAACCTTCACCACTTCCTCTGGTAGGTCATTCCATACATGCACAACTTTCTGCATGAAAAGTTTGCCCCTTAGGTCCCTTTAAATCTTTCCCCCCTCACCTTAAACCTATGACCTCTAGTTTTGGATTCCCCTACCCTGGGAAAGAGGCCTTGGGTATTCACCCTATCCATGCCCCTCATGATTTTAAAAGCCTCTATAAGTTGGTTGGCTCGCCGAGCTGTTTTGTTGTTCCGCAGATGTTTCATTACAGTGCTGGGTAACATCCTCAGTGCAGCCTCTGATGAAACGTCGGTGTGTTTTCCCGCCTGGTTTTTAAACTCTGGGGTCCGTTGCGATGGATTGCCTCACTTCCGGGTTTCCTCCGTAGTGGAATGTATACGGGGTCGAGTTCAATGTGTTTATTAATAGCCTGCTTCGTGGAGTGCCATGCTTCCAGGAATTCTTGTGCTTGTCTCTGCCTAGTCTGTCCCAGGATCTTGGTGTTGTCCCAGTCGAAGTCGTGGTTCTCCTTGTCCATGTGGATTGAGATGAGTGAGTATTGGTCGTGTCTTTTTGTAGCCAGTTGGTGTTCATGTACTCTTGTTGTTAGTTTCCTTCCTGTTTGTCCGATGTAGTGTTTCTCGCAGTCTCTGCAGGGGATCTTGTAGATGACATTGGTCCTGTCCATGGTGGGGAGTGGGTCTTTAGTTCAGGTTGAGCACTTGTCATAGGGTTGATGTGGGTTTGTGTGCCACTCTGATGCCCAGCGGTCGTAGAAGTCTTGTGGTGAGTTCTGACGTGTTCCTGATGTAGGCTAGTGTGGTGAGTGTGTCGGGGCATGTAGAATCTTTCTGATGCTGTTCCTGTAGGCATCTCCTGACCCA
>NW_025970934.1:0-11321 GCF_021869965.1 Rhincodon typus | reverse complement strand
TGCTGCTTGGCCTGCTGTGTTCATCCAGCCCTGCACCTTGTTGTCTCTGAGTATTGGTCATGTCTTTTTGTAGCCAATTGATGTTCGTGTACCCTTGTTGTTAATTTCCTTCCTGTTTATCCGATGTAGTGTTTGTCACAGTCTCTGCAGGGAATCTTGTATATGACATTGGTCCTGTCCATAGTGGGTAGTAGGTCTTTGGTTTGGGTGAGCAGTTTTCGTAGGGTTGATATGGGTTTGTGTGCTACTCTGATGCCCAGTGGTCATAGGAGTCTTGTGGTCAGTTCAGATGTGTTCTTGATGTAAGGTAGCGTGATGAGTGTTTCGGGGCATGTAGTATCTTCCTGGTGTTGTTCGTGAGATTGGCATCTTCTGACCCAGTTTTTTGAGTATCCATTGTCTCTGAATACCTGGAAGAGGTATTCTTCTTCTTCTTGGCGTAGCTATGTGCTGCTGCAGTGTGTTGTTGCCCGTTTAAATAATGTTGTCACACAACTTCGTTTGTGTGTGTTAGGGTGATTGCTGTTGAAATTCAGTACTTGGTCAGGGTGTGTGGCTTTCCTGTGTGCCTTTGTTCGGGATTCTCCATTCGTCCTGCGCTTTACCATGATGTCCAGAAATGGGAGCTTCTCCTCTTCCCTGGTGAATCTGATTCTGGTGAGGGTGTTATTTATTAGTTCGTGTGTCTCCTCTAGTTTGATCCGTTTAATGACGACGAAGGTGTCGTCCACGTAGCATATCCATAATTTTGGTTGGATTAGCGGGAGGGCCGTACTTTGCAGTCTCTGCATCACCACTTTGGCTATTAATCCAAGATAGGTGATCCCATGGGTGTCCCGTTGATCTGTTCATATATTTGGCTGTTAAAGGTGAAGTGGGTGGTGAGGCATAGGTCCAGTCGCTTTGGCAAGTTGTCTGTGGAGATGGTGTCATTAGGGTCTTTTTCTTGTTTTAGTAGTGCTGTCATTGTTTCTCTTGCTAGTGGTATGTCTATCAATGTGAATAGGGCAGTAACGGCGAATGATACCATGGTTTCGTCGTCATCTATTCTTATGTCCTTGACGGAATTGAGGAACTTGGAGAATTGGAGAACCAACAATTCGACTGGGGCAAGATCCTGGGACAAGCGAAGCAGAGACAAGCACGGGAATTCCTAGAAGCCTGATACTCCATGAAGAAAACCATCAACAAACACGTAGAGCTTGACCCCATGTACATTCCACTACGAAGGAAAACCAGAAGTGAGGTAATCCAGCTCAACGGACTCCAGAGTTTAAATAACAGGCGGGAAAACTCAACGGCGCTTCATTGGAGGCTGCACTGATGATGTTACCCAGCAGGATAATGAAACATCTGCGAAACAACGAACCAGCTCGGCGAGCCAACCAACTACAACAGGATCTTGGATAGGTTAAAACTGTACAGTTACCTCCAACACGTTGTGGCTGCAGTTGCGATTTCCAGACATGATGATTTCAAGATCCTTGTGAGGATGCCAAAGTGCATGCATTATTGATAAAAATACATAGTGGAAGATCAGATCCCAGTATAAACAAGGATGACAAACCATAACAAGTACACAGGAGGATGACTGTGCCATAGTACGTACATAATAATTTGGACCTTTATTATGTGCAATAATCTGTTAAGGTAAAGTGTCTCCAACTTTATTTGGTCAGGCGCACAATTCGATTGTTATCCTTAGAGATACAGAAGCAACATATTCGCTAATGGTGGCCTCTGACATGAAACTGCCTCCAAGAAGTTCACTGAACAAAGAAGTATTGATACTGAGTTTTGTTGGAAATTGTTTGCTTTTTAATGTATAAGTTTAATGTAAAATGAGACCAGCTTAATAGTCTTGTTACTGTGGATGTCATTCCTAAATTACCCTTGGAAGGGCTGGATTTCTTATGGACAGTTATTTGGCTTGAGATAAAGTGTTACTGTCTCCAATGCTTCTGTGAAAGATTGTTGAGGCTCTTGAAACTGAAATTTTACATGGAAATTTGAGTGACATGGAACAATTATTTTGCATAAAGTTGATGTTAGAAATAATTTTCTAAAATTGACTAAAGATGTGTTTAAAGAGTCAGAAGATTGGCCTGAAAGTTTAAAAAAGACATTGGAGCATCAGGTTATGGAAAACAAAAAGTAATTGACATTTGGAGAAGCTTGAAGTCAACATGAATTAAAAATGTGGAGAATGCATGTTCAAAATGTCATCATGCAGCTAACAATGGCATTCACAGCTAATGCAAAACAAAGGGAAAACATGCTTCGATGAAAACTGGAAAAGCTGAGAAGAAGGAAAAGTAACTTTAGGAAAAAATTGCGTTGAGTGGAAAATGGAAAACCAGGAGCAGATTAGGAGAATTTAGGAACTGAGTAAAAAAAATGAATAAACTATTTTAACTGAACATCAAATGACCTCAGTGAAGTGCTTAAAGCAGCTCAAAAGGACTTTACTTGACACAAAAATAATCTTGCATTTAAGCAGGTTAGGGCGAATTCAGTTGTCCCTCACCATTCAGATATTCCACTGGCGAACATGAAGGAAATGAAGATGAGAGCTGAAACTAGGGTGGAATGGCTCAGAGTCTGTCTGAAAAAGCAAAAGCTCTGAAACTAGAACTGAGGAAAAACCAGTAGGTAGCCTAGTGTTCAGCTTTAAAGAGAAACAATGGAAATTGATTAATTCAGAGAGGAAGCCACGATATAACAGGGAATTTCTTCTATTTATAACAACTAGTGTCCAAAAGCCAGATTAATCACCAGCAATCACACTGGTCATGACAAATTTAATCAAATCAAACAAATTGTAACAACTTTGGTTCCATCAGGAATGCTATCCCAGTATCTGGAATGTACTGAACATTTTTTTTAACATAACAGACAGAACACAATGTTAATGTTCAACTTTAGTCATAGTCATATTCTGCAGAAGAGGCCCTTCAGCCATTGAGTCTGCACTGATCCGTCTACACTCATCCCACTTTTTAGCACTTGACCCATATAATTGAATGTAATGACATTTCAAGTGCTCGTCTGCATATTTTTTAAATCTTTTGTGATTTCGTACTTCTATTAACCTCCTAGGCATTCCAGACTTCCACCACCCTCTGAGTGAAAAAGATTTTTCTCAAATTCAATCTAAACCACCTGCCCTTCACCTTGACATTATGTCCCTCAATACTTACCATTCAACCAAGAGGAACAGCTGTTTCCAATTCACCCTGTCTATACCCTTCATTATTTATACACCTTAATCAGGCCCCGTGCCGCCAACCCCCGACCCCCAAGCCTTCCCTCGTAGAATCATGGAATCCCTACAGTGTTGAAACAGGCCATTCGGCCCAACAGGTCACACTGCCCTCTGAAGAGCATCCCACCCAGACCCATTCTCCTACCCCTGCATTTCCCTTGGCTAACCCACCCAACCTAAACATCCCCGGGCATTATAGCATAGCCAATCCACCTACCCTGCACATCTTCGGACTGTGGGAGGAAACCGGAGCACCCGGAGGAAACCCACGCAGGCATGGGGAGAATATGCAAACTCCACACAGACAGTTGCCCAAGGCTGGAATCGAACCCGGGTCCATGGCTGTGAGGCAGCAGTTCTAATCACTGAGCCAAACAGCCCAAGCCTATCAGCCTCTTTTCCAAGATAAAATGCTCCATCTCAAGCAACATCCTGGCGAATCTCTTCCTTAATCCCTCCAGGGCAATCACGTTCTTCCTATGGTGAGGCAACCAGAATCTTACAGTCAAGGACATTAAGTTGCTGGAGAACACTTGAGAAGATTGAAAGAAAGTCAATCAAACAGTATTAAAATAAACAATTCTGAGGAAGGGCCACCAGACCCGAAACGTTAACTCTGTTTTTTCCTTCACAGATGCTGCCAGACCTGCTGAGCTTTTCCAGCAACTTTGTTTTTGTTCTTGATTTAGAGCATCTGTAGTTCTTTCAGTTTTTATTTAGTAATAAAATAAACTTTTGTTTGGAAGAACATTGGAACTCTAAGAACTCATACAAGTTTAACTTGAAAACCTAATTGTCAACTCTCTGTGTTTTGTTATGGGTTAAGCCTTATTCTGTTTCCCACACAGTTTGTTACATTGGAGTGTATGCTGGCATCACCAAGATGTCACCAGACCGGCCTGATAATCTTCAGGTTGCCTCCCTGGCCATCCTGCTGTCTGCCCCTCACTGCCACTGTGCCACACTGTTGGCCACATACACTACCCCCTCCCACTGCTGGCTGCCTCCCTGGTTGCACAGCTCATCACTTCAGGCTATTTCTGAGCACGCTGGATGTATTGTTGGCAATAAACCTGGCCATGTTTGATTGTCAACATACTTTATAAACGGAAAATATCTGTACAGTGTCTACTGACACAATAATTAAAATATTTCTAATGATAAAATGTTAATATTTCAATAAGGCTATTTTTCTGCCAAGACATGAACATTGTTTGGCACATGCGCTGGGGAAGGCCTTTTTTTTGCATTATGTTCCCTTTAAGACAAAAATGATCTGGAGAGTATTCTGAACGAGTGTTAATTGGATTCATGATTATGACATCAATAAGTTCTAAGAAATACCTATAACCTGAGGTTGACCTGAGAATGCACATCTATGAAGCAAAGATTATTAGATAAATAACTTCAGCCAGATCATTTATAGGGATCATAGAAGGAGGTTTCTGGAGAATCTTTGACATAAGAAAAGTTGGGACATGAGGGAGAGGGTCTGTAGATATGTGTCTTGTCAGTTTAAACCTGAAGGGAGTGAGGTTACTGCAAATCAAGGGCTGAAACATTGGAATGGGAAAGGAAAGATCCTACATAACAGAGGCTAAGTTGAAAAGACTTTGAGATTGCATGTGGTGCCACATTTATAAGGAAGGTAATGTTTGTTTTTCATTGTAATAACCATATATAGTGAAATTTATCTTTTCTTTACAATATCTTTGACCTGTTAATTAAGATTTGTACTATGTAGGTTTTAGTTGTTTTATTACAGTAAAACCCATTGAAAAAGGATATCATGTCTAGTATTTTCCATTCTGTTGCTGGTTTGGGATTCCTTTTTCAAAAAGACAAGAAATCATTCTTGATCAGAATTGTAACAACATGTTGCTGGCAGTCATCACCAGTGGTACTTGATATATGTGTTTGGCCACAAGCTCCAAAGTGGAATGGACAAGAGTTTGTCTATGCAATGCCAGGGGAGACAATGGCCTAGACGTATTATCACTGGACTGTTAATCCAGAGACTCAGATAATGTTCTGGGGACCTGGGTTTGAATCCCACCATGGCAGATGGTGAATTCACTAAATATCTGGAACTAAGAGTCTAATAATGACCATGAATCCATTGTTGATTGTTGGGGGAAAAACCCATCTGGTTCACTCATGTCCTTTAGGGAAGGAAACTGCCATCCTTACCTGGTCTGGCCTACAGGTGACTCCAGATCCACAGCAATACAGTTGACTCTTAACTGCCCTCTGGGCAATTAGCGATGGGCAATAAATGCTGCCTAGTCAGCAACACCCTCATCCTGTCAATGAATAAAAAAAAGTTGCAAAACACCATCTATTGGTGAACTTTCTTTTTGAAGTTTATTTTCAGAAATTGCAGGACACATGGAAATTAGTTTGTACATAAGCAACAATAATATTTTTGTTGTTCAATGTTATTTTGCAGTTGATTACATAATTTCGAGATGGTGTTTTACACATTATGATAGCAAACATGTAAACCTAAACGTTGTATGGATATTTGAAAGGTAATTCAATTCTATTTAGGTATACTGCACTGCCAGTGTACTAGATACAAAAGAAGTTTGTTTAAGCATATGGATGGGGAAATTCCATATTTACCATCATTGTGTAGGAAGGTTTGGGAAAGTTCCCAACTAAATATATGAATGTTTGTAACTACAGTAATGGTATGCAACAATTGTGGTCATCAAGTATCACTAGAACATTTTTGGTAGGCTTTTATAATATCTATTAATATTGAATTGAGTATCAACAGTGTAGTTTACCTTCAAGTGTTTTCAAACGGCTCAGATTATTGTTGTACATTTAGGAGTTCATTGGTTTCATTCTGTGCAGTTTGTAAGTGCAACCTAATATGGTTTTGTATAGTTCAGTAAGAATGCAGAGGCAATATAGTGAAACATGAATAATATTTCAATTAATAATGTTGAGAAGAATATAAACATTTGCCACAGAGACTGACAGCTGAACCAAATCAGCCTTTGTACTTCTGTATTTATAACACAGTAAAAATTAAAACCATCTAAGACCCTCAAAATTGACACCCAATGGTTCCTAAACAGGCTATTGAATAACCAATCCCAGGCACAGGTTTGTAGCTTAAACAAAAGACTTAGCAATTTATTAAAAATATAGTAACTTTAGCAAAACAAAAATTAATCAACAAAGTTATCTCTTTGGTTTGTATTATAAACCAAACAGCCTTTATTTTCAGCTGATTCACACAAAGACTGTTAGAAAAACAAATTCAATTAAGGGATATATAAAAGAAAATAACAAAACTAGAAGGGTCTAGGCCTGAAACATCAGCCTTCCTGCTCCTCTGATGCTGCTTGGCCTGCTGTCTTCATCCAGCTCTACACCTTGTTATCTCAGATTCTCCAGCATCTGCAGTTCCTACTATCTCTGGCTGGATTACTTAAGTGGTTTTCATGATACATTGCTTCACAGGCATAGATAACTTTTTTTGGGTTGAGTTTCTGAACATGCCAATCGGGGTCACCTTTTCAGTTCACTCAGACAAAGGCAGTAATACTTCTTGCTTAGTTTTCCATTCTCTGAGCTTCCAAGAGCTGCTTATGGGAGGTTCGGCAGGCAACTTTCAAATTTTCATGCCATAACATCAATAGCTGGTTCCTTCTCGCAAAACCCAATTTAAACTCTGACCAGTCCCTGACAGACTGACTGTCTCCTCCATGAGGCTGCTGAGACCATCAACATCTGCCATTTCTTGAGCATTAGGTATTTTCTAGACTTGCTGGTGCCAGTTTTCCACTATCTGTTTAAAGTAATGTTGTTCCCTGTTGATGAAGTGTCTGGAGAACTTATTGATCAGGATCTTTCCATATCAGTGTCTTCATTTATATGTGACAATAAATCTAAATCTAAATCTAAACTGCAATTAACTTCCAGGTCTGGCCTCACTAATAAGCAGAAGCTTATTTACTCTGTTTCCCTTTCACCACAAACTTTTACCCACAGTCCAAAGGTTCACATTTCCCAGTTTACAGCTCCAAACCAAAATTGATAAAAGAATAAAATAAAGAAAATGAAACGTCAGAAGGGCTCTAACAATTTTTTTTTGCTGTTTTCAATAAGCAAATGATGAAAAGCAATTATTTAAAAAGTGAATTAATGATATTGTGTGTTCAACCTGTTAACTGGAAATAGAATGGTAGAAAAAATTCAAATTTGGTGATAAACAAGGTAATTTACTTTATAAAAAAAAGACAGAACCAGAAGATATGAGACTAATGGAGTATTGCCACTGGTTTGGGAAAAGTCTAAATTATTTCTCTACTTTAAAAATGACAGTTGAGAATTAGCAGCCAAATTCAAAGTAGGGAAACAAATACTTTCACGCCATAATTCTCTGACTATGCAACATTTAGTTGTATGTTGATGAACACTTTGTTGTTCAGTCATCAGTCTGAGTAAGGAAGATTTTCCTGATACTGTTGCAAATTCTTCATTTCTGCATATGTCTGACAACATTGTTTTAATCTTAAATTTGCAGCATTTGAACAATCTTTGTAAAAACTGATTAATATTGTACGTACAGCACAGCACTTGTAGTATATGTAAAGGTAGATTTTTGAAGCCACATATCCAAAAGCAGAGCTTTACCTGTGGGAGACAAATATCAAAAATTCTAGTGCAAGCATCATGCGCAACTCAAACGATGTTCAATTAATTTACAACCATGGACAGAAAATCCCATGGTGAGTGCAGATACTTACATCCAGATTTCTAAAAAAAAGATACAGTGTTGAAAGCTCTGCATTAAGGTAATGGATTGTGATGTCTTCCTTTGTAAACGCTAAATAAGAAAATCACAACAAATGTCAGTAGAGTGCTAAATAAAATCATTTAATAATCATGAAATATTTTATTGCAAAGAGCAATACAGTGACTAAAATTTGATAATTGCTGCACTTTAATGTAAATTTCCATTGTGGAAAACGTTTGTTCTAACATGTTGAGTATCACAGGTCATACAGTTATAAAACACCTTTTCGATTCAGTAGATGAAAAAATGCATTTTTGCGTGGCCCCACTTCAATAAAATCAATTGTCGGAAAGTCATTAACAATGTAACTGATTTTCCAATTTCCAATAGCTGTATTTGAGGTCCTACTGAAGGTTTACTGCCTTGCATGAGGTAAGAAAAACTTGTAAACATCAGTTTTCATAGTTTGTACAGAGATTTTCTGTGCACCATCACAAATGTTTCTATTGCCCTTTGTCTACAGTTGGCTATTCATGGATTCTACAAGATTGTAACATTGACTTCAGTATCTCCCGGTGACTCTTGTGTTCTCAGTGTGTCCTATGGATCGGTCATGCTCTATGTTTTTTTATAGCATTTTTATTCCAAGTATATCTTTTATTGTGAACTTGTTAACTAAACTTCAATACTGTATTCTAAATGTTATTTAATTGAAGTGTTATAGGTACCTAGTATGACTTGTTAGACAAATTTAACAAGGCTGCACTTCTAATCTGGAACCTTCTTCACTGAAGTGTCGTACAGAGATCAGACTGTTACACGTTTGCCCCAAGACTGGAAACAGTGCATCAAGTAGTGAAACTCCACGTTGGAGTGGTTGTTTTTAGTTCATATTGTATTGTTTTCCTAATATAGAATTACAGAATCCCTTACAATGTGGGAACAGGCCCTCCATCCCATCGAATCCACATCGACCCTGCAAAGAGCATCCCACCCAGATCAACTCCCTACCCTAAACCTGTAAGTCTGCATTTTCCATGGCTAATCCGCCTAGCCTGCACATCCCTGGACACTGGGCAATTTAGCATGGCCAATATACTTAACCTGCACATCTTTGGATGTACATCTATGTTGTAACAATCCCTTTACTTTCTTAATTGTTTTAAAACTTTGCCTAGGGACAGCTATTAAGTCATCTACAATTGGTCTCAGATGTTTTGTCAATATTTTGTATATTAATTCAATTCCATTCATTGTATGAATAAGCCATTTAATTTTTCACCTGTGTCTAACATATGCTAAATATCTGTATTGATTTTCAATTGCGATCTGTTTAGTTAATTGACTAACTAATATGAAACCTTTTACCCTTTCTTGGTCTCCTTTGCTGTACCTATTCTAGTAATATCAGTTAATTTTACCATTGTGGCATCTATGTACTGAATTAATTTAGAAACAGGTTCAAGCACGGGTGCATGTGGAACTCCAGTCAAGCTACTGCCCAGACTGGTGCGACACTTCCCATGAGTCATCTGTTTCTTACTTATTAATTATGTTTTTCTATAGTCCCATGTGTTTCTTTAGTTTCTTGAGGAACTTAGCTCAATTGTGTTTTTCATAAGAACATTATCAAACATTTCCTGAAAGTTATACCAGGTTGCATCATTCAAAGAGCTGCCAGCTACTTTATCTAAGAAGAAGGCTTAGTCATAGAGTCTACAGCATGGAAACAGGCCCTTCACCTCAACTTGCCCATGCCGCCCAGTTTTCACAATTTAAATTAGTCTCATTTGCCTGCATTTGTTCCATATCTCTTCATACGTATCCCATCCAAGGACCTGTAAATGTCTCTTAAATGCCAAAATTGTACTCACTTCCACCACTACCTCTGGCAGCCTGTTCCAGACACTCACACCCTCTGTGAACCAAGTGCTTCTTAAATATTGTAAGAGAACCTGTCTCACCATCAATTTCCCCTCTGGACTATTTTGTATCTCTCCCCTCTAACATTAAACCTGTGCCTTCTAGTTTTAGACTCCCCTACAATGGGGAAAAGCTGTCAGCTATCTACTTTATCTATGCCTCTCATGATTTTATATACCTCCATAAGGTTATCCTCCAGTCTCCTATGCTCCGGGGGAAAAAGTCCCAGCGTTTCTAATCTCTCCTTATAACTCAACCTTCCAATCAAAGAAATTGAAGTTTTTCAGTACACATCGCCTCTTCTTAATTCATTTTGGTTATATTTTAGAAAGTTATTGTTGTGCATATAAGAACATAAGAACATAAGATCTAGGAGCAGGAGTAGGCCATCTGGCCCCTCGAGCCTGCCCCGCCAATTAATAAGATCATGGCTGATCTTTTTGAGACTCGGCTCCACTTACCCACCCACTCACCATAACCCTTAATTTCTTTACTGTTCAAAAATTTATCTAGCCTTGCCTTAAAAACATTCAGCGAGGTAGCTTCAACCACTTCACTGACAGGGAATTCCACAGATTCACAACCCTTTGAGTGAAGAAGTTCCTCTTGACCTCAGTCCTACATCTGCTTCCCTTTATTTTGAGGCGATGCCCTCTAGTCCTAGTTTCACCTGCTAGCGGAAACAACCTCCCTGCCTCCACTTTATCGAGTCCCTTCATAATCTTATATGTTTCTATAAGATCTCCCCTCATTCTTCTGAATTCTAATGAGTATAATCCCAGTCTACTCAGTCTGTCCTCATAATCCAACCCTCTCAACTCTGGAATCAACCGAGTGAGTCTCCTCTGCACCCCCTCCAGTGCTAGTATATCTCTTCTCAAGGCAGGAGACCAAAACTGCACACAGTACTCCCAGGTGTGGCCTCACCAGGACCCTATACAGCTGCAGCGTAGCCTCCCTGTTTTTAAACTCCATCCCTCGAGCAATGACAGACAAAATTCCATTTGCCTTTTTAATTACCTGCTGCACCTGCAATCCTACTTTTAGCGATTCATGCACAAGTACACCCAAGTCCCTCTGCACAGCAGCGTGCTGCAATTTTTTACCATTTAAAACATAGTCCATTTTCCTGTTATTCCTACCAAAACGGATGACCTCACACTTATCAACATTGTACTCCATCTGCCAGACCTTTGCCCACTCACTTAGACTATCTGTATCCCTCTGCAGACTTTCAGTGTCTTCTGCACACTTTGCTCTACCACTCACCTTAGTATCATCTGCAAATTTTGACATACCACACTTAGTCCCCAACTCCAAATCATCTATGTAAATTGTAAACAATTGCAGTCCCAACACTGATCCCTGAGGCACACC
>NW_025970933.1:0-11324 GCF_021869965.1 Rhincodon typus | reverse complement strand
AAAAGATGATGTGCTTTTTCTAGGCTTGGAGATTTAAAAAAAATGTCAGTGGGCAGCTTGTGGGTTTGCAGGTGCACAGACCATCAGAATTGTACCATTCGTGCCCAAAGGCTGGACGGTTAGCAAGCCAAATCACAGTTTTGTTTTGTTATCAAGGCAATAAGTTCTGATGTAGCCAATTAATTTAAAACAGGCACTAAGATACTAAAAACCAATTAAGTTTAAATCTGATGGTTTTGACAATGTAGGACCAATCCTAATGTAAGAAATTGAAATGTCATCAAGGCTGTCGAAGATGGGGACAGTTGCAAAATCAGCAGAGAGCGAACTGCCATCTGCTAAGAGATCAGCTCTTCAGCTCTGAGAGAAAGCATCATTTAAATAAAGGTACCACAACATGCTGAGTGAATATTCCTGACAGTAGGTCAACAGAGAAGATGCAGAACATCCCAGCAAACGTAACCTGGCTGTAATTTCAAGAGACTAAGTTATTTTTCTAATTTACGTTTATATCAGTGGGACTTGTATTTATTGGAACAGCATACCATTCCGGCAATAATAGTCATAGAGTCAAATAGCACGAAAACAGACCCTTTGGTGCAACTCATCCATGCCAACTAGGTTTTCTAAACTAAACTATTCCCACTTGCCTGCATTTAGCCCATATCCCTCTGAACCTTTCTTATTCATGTACCTGTCCAGAATCCTTTTACATATTGTAACTGTACTAGCCTCCGCCACTTCCTCAGGCAGCTCATTCCATACACGCACCACCCTCTGTGTGAAAAAGTCTCCCCTCGTGTCCCTGTTAAATCTTACTCCTCTCAATTTAAAATAATTCCCTCTAGTTTTGAACTACCCCACCCTAAGGAAAAGACCTTGGCTATTCACTGTATCTGTGCCCCTCATGATTTTATAAACTTTTATAAGGTCACCCCTCAACCTCCAACGTCCCAGTGAAAAATGTCCCAGCCTATCCAACCTCACATTGTACTTCAAACTCTCCAGTCCTGGTAACATCCTGGTAAATATTTTCTCTAATTTAATAATGTCCTTTGTATACTGTACTGGTCTGTAGTGTGGTGAGAGAGAAAAACAACCAATGTTGGACAGGACAGACTGAGAGATCTTCTGCTGCTCTCCTTTCCCCTACACTCTGAATGGTCAGTGAATAGTGGGGTTATGGAGCCATACCAGGTTACAACCAATTTCTTCAGGGGAAACCTGGCGGATAGTTTACGGCAACAGACTGGACACTGGAGAAGGAATGGCAGGAGTTTAATCACAGAAATTTTCCTCACCATTGTCGTCTACACCCTCTGCATACCCTTCATGCATCCGAGTCTGACACCTCCTTATCTTCGTGATTGTATCCATCTGGCTTTGTCAGTTGCAGGAGAAACTTGAAAGTATGTTCTCTGAATTGTGCTCCAGACCTTAGTGCTCCCCTAACCAAGCTCTTCCACTACAGTTCCAACAATGGCATCTATCCAACAATGTGAAAAATTGCCCAGGTCTGTCCTGTACCCATAAAGCAGGACAAACCCAACCCGGCCAAATACTGCCCTATGAATCAAGTGATGGAAGTGCTACTAACAGTGCTATTGAGCAGCACCTGCTCAGCAATAACCTGTTCCATGATGCCCAGTTTGGGTTCTGCCAGGGCCACTCAGCTCCTGACCTCATTACAGCCTTGGTTCAAACATGGACAAAATGGCTGAATTGCAGAGGTGTGGTGAGAGTGACAGCCCTTGACATCAAGGCTGTATTTGACCGAGTGTGGGATCAGGGGGCAAATGCTCTGGTGGTTGGAGTCTTACCTGACAAATAGGCACATGGACGTGGTCGTTGGAGGTCAATCATCTCAGCTCCAGGACATCTCTGCAGGAGTTCCTCAGGGTAGTGTCCCAGGCCCAACCATTGTCAGCTGTTTCATCAATGACCTTCCCTCCATCATAAGGTCAGAAATGGGGATTTTCACCAATGATTGAACAATGTTCAGCACCAGTCATGACTCCTCAGATACTGAAGCAGTCCGTGTTCAAATGCAACAAGATCTGGACAATATTCAGGCTTAAGCTGACAAATGGTAAGTAACATTTATGCCACACAAATGCCAGGGAATGACCATCACCAATAACAGACAATCTAACCACTGCCCCTTGACATTCAATGGTGTTACCATCACTGAATCCTGTACTATTAACATCCTGGGGGTCACCATTTACCAGAAACTCAACTGGACTCACCATATAAATGCAGTGTCTACAAGAGCAGGTCAGAGGCTGGGAATACTGCAGCGAGTAACTCACCTCCTGACTCCCCAAAGACTGTCCACTATCTACAAGGCACAAGTCAGGAGTGAGAGGGAATACTCCCCACTTGCCTGGATGGGTACAGCCCCAACAACACTCAAGAAGCTCGACACCATCCAGGGCAAAGCAGCCCCCCATTTGATTGGCACCACATCCACAAACATCCACTCGCCCCACCACCAGTATTCTTCTGGATGTTTCAGCTTTTGTTGAGGGATCCATAGCAACAATCCTGAGCCATAGCAGATTGTAATGGGCTAAGTCATCAGGAGATGGCAGTGTCTCCTTGATCTTCTGAAGGGCCGTTCTGTTGCTGTCCATCTCAGTGTGATGCTTGTGACTTCTTCCAGAGAGTTTTCAAGGGCTCTGTCATCAACACAAAGTGTGGTACTGCCTTCGCCAGTTTATTGCCTATACCCAGGAGAGTGTGCACCAACCTTGGACTTGGGAAGTCTTTGCCCACCTTGGTTCAGGGGCCTGCTGCTTGTAAACAGTTGAGGAGATGATGTGGTCTCCCATGCTGAAGCTGTCTGCTTTCAGCAGGCAGAAAAATATCATCCATGGAGCACGTGAATAACTCATCCCTGTGAAATGTTGGATTGGTGCATTGGAAAATCTCCAGGACAGAGGTTAATAGTGTTAGTAGTAAATGGAGTAATAAACTTGGTGAGGAGTTGAGAACCTAAAGTTAGAGGGACCTACCAAAACCCATTGCTTGTCAATATTTTCCTAGTGGGAAAACCGAACCAAACTTTTATTGATTATGGGGATGGGAGGAATTTCTGTCTCATATGCTTTATTGAGGGATGTAAGATCCACACAAATCCATCTGGGACCATAGGCCTTGGGAATTGTGACCTGCCCTGAGCATCAGTCCATAGGTTCTGTCACTGTGGAGTAAATGCCCACATTGTCCATGTTCTCCCATTCTTCCTGCAACTCTCTCTCCATTAGTGTGGCCAGAGATGTTCCTCACTGTGAACAGATGCAATGGGCTGGTGTCAGCTTCCAAAGGGGCTGCGTGAGGAGTTTTCCCAGTTTTCCCCAGTGCAGTCAACAGTGTGGAAAACTGGTGCTGAACCAACACAGAGAATAGTGCAGGAACTCAACAGCTCTGGCAGCACCTGTGTAGAGCAAAACATGGAAACATGGGAATACAAGTGGGCCATTCAGCACTTTGATCCTGCTCCATCATTCAATAGGGTCATGGCTGATTATCCAACTCAGTCCCTGTTCCTGCTTTCTCCCCAGCCCCTTTGATCCCCTTAATTCTAAGAACTATCTATAACTCCTTCTTGAAAACATTCAATGTTTTGGCCTCAACCACTTTCTGTGGCAGAGAATTCCACAGGCTCCCCACCTCTCTGGGTGAAGATATTTCTCCTCATTTCAATCCTCAATGATTTACCCTATATCCTTAGACTGTGACTTCTGGTTATCGGGAACATCATTCCTGTACTTATCCCTCAATCAGCATTTTTAAAAAGTATATCTGGCCATTAACACTGTTATCATGTGAGAATTATCCAAAATCAGTCATGAGTAATATTGCCATGCCACTGTATACTTCGACACATATGTAAAACATCATGGTCATGTTAATTATATTATGCTAATTATAATGCTTGAATAATCAATTGCTCACCAGGGATCGATTAACTATGTGGGTTGGTTCATTTAAAACAGTAAAACACATAACAAGCTATGAAGCAGCAAAACAACTGATTTCTGTGTGTGCAGTTTGCAAACACAAAGCAAACAAACTGTCAGGTAGAGTTGGAACATTGTATATATGCAGCACATGGAATGCTGAAAGGAGAACTCCCTTAAAAGCAAGGTGCACCTACAGCATGCAGTACCATAGTTTGTATCAGGCTATGATTTACTGGTGATGGTGTTTCCCAGAGACAGCAGGCACGTCCAAGTTGCTGGCCACATCGCATCAGCTATGCTTTCTTCGGATCATGCAAATCCATCAGTTCGAAAGGCAACCCAGAAACCGTGCCCTCTCCCCTGCCAACATACCAAGCGACAGGGTGCTGATCATTCAAAAGGGCGTGTTGCTCATAGACCTGGCACCAAGCTCCCCAAAGACACCACTCGCGCTGGTGCACAATCATGGCAATGCACTCCAAGGAGCAGTGCTAAGCGGCAACACTTTATGGATTCCCTCAAGGCGAGGTCAAATGTTCTCCATCGCCAATGGATGAGACCTCACCTTGACCAAACTGGGTCAAAATTCCATGGGAAAGCACCATACATGTGGAAAAACCTCACTGGAATCGAGCAGAGGTACAGTCGAGATGTTGAAGAGAGTGCACCAACCCAGCATGCCCCTCACCCTCCCCAAACAATCTCCCTCCCTGACCCTCCGAGACCAGGTGCCATCACAGGTGACAGAGTCTGCCAATAACACCATCGAACTTCTCGACACTCCAAGCGCATCAAGCTGGAGGGGAAGGAAGTCATCTCCCCACTGTGTTTCACAGAAGAGATGACCTTTGTACCAAACCAACATTGGGCCATTCTACCATAGACAAGATGAGATCAAATATTTTTCAATTAAGCTCCATTATATTATGGACCAGATCAAACCCCTTTCAAATATATCAAGTAGAAAGCCCAGGCCCTAACTTTTATCTCATTTAAAGGCAAGTGTAGGTGCTATGTTCTAGATGTGATTCAGTTGGTTACACTACTCGGTTTTAAGTGAAACACAAAATGTTCTTATCCGATAGTTAAAATACAAACAAAAGAAAGAAGAATTGGAATAACTTAACTCTATTGGAAAAATTAACAGAAGAATATATTATTTAACTACTAACCAACAGCTGTTCCAGTACAGTAACGTCCCGAAAACACGCCGTTAGCAAAGGCAAGTTCAGTAAAACAGATTGTCTCACGTGCACTTCTAGTAGGAAGCGAACTCCCAGTTTTTAGCTGTAGCAAAGGGAGACAGAAATGTAACAGCTTTTATAACCAGCTTCCAAAACCCCAACAAAAACTGAAAGCTAAATAGGCTCCACCTATTCATGCTGCTTCTATTGTTCCAACCTTTCAAAACAAAAACGCAAGTCCTCACAAGCTGTTTACTTAATTGGCTTGGTACAGAACACTCGGTACCTCTGTCTCAACCTCTCCTTCATAATAAAAAAACAGAACAAAAGACACCTCTTACAGTCACAATTATCATCACAATTATCTGTGTCAAATCATTCAACTGTCTCAGACTTTCAGGCACCATGGGAGAGTGCAATTGCATTGCTGTCTACGAGAGTTTGCTGCATGACAATTGGTTGCTGTACTCCACAGGTAACTAACTTCAGATAGTTCTGTCCCAACACACTCAGTGTTGCCCTGAGGTTGTGAGAAGTGCTATCCAAGGAAAGGCTGCCTTTGTCTTTGAATCTGATGGTGCATGACGGGGTTTGGAGAAGTACCTTGCTGCTTTGCTGAGGGGCTGTAACCAGGAGTCACAGTTAACACTAGAGGGACAGAGTGAGCAGCAATAGCATGGAAAAGGTTCAAAAGTTGATAAGAGGAAAGCGCTGAAGAGATGGAAATGCGCACTGATATCAAGTTTCATGGTTTCAAGGTTAAGACCAAGACTGATTTACTTGTCAAAAGTGAGAATTTGCACAAGTAAATTTCTTCATGTCCCCCAAACAGTTCCAGCATGATAAACATGCGATCAGGGGCAGAAACTGATGAAGTCAAATCTATCTTTTGGAACATGAGTGAATCAAGGTCACCAGCCACTGAGCAATCCTGAGAGGGAAGGGTCCAGCTGAGAACTTGCTGGAATGCTATTTTCTTTGAGTGTTTCACTCAAGAATTAAATTGAATTGAGTCTTCGCGAAGGTTCCTTGGCTGCATCTCTGGATGATCTGTAAACACTGCAACATCTCACACTGACCCAGCACGATGGCACTCTGAGTGAAATGTAAAGGTGAGGCTGTGAGATCCTTTCATCTCCAAGGTGTGAGTGGAATTAAAAATGGTCACTGCCTCAATGATTCCAGGCGTTGAGGGGCGAGAGTTGAAAGGTTGGAAGTTGGGATGAAAATTGTGAAAGATTTCGAGAGAGTTGCTGGGAAAGCTAACTTTGTGCGTAACCCGAAGGCTCAATAGGCAGAGGGCAAGGTGATTGGTAAGTGAGCATAGGCAACATGAGGAGAAGCAGTTATTTATTGTCTATAGGGAGTGGTTAGGACCTAAACGTACAGTTTCTGTAACTCTTTAGAAATGTGTTCAGTTTACGTGCAGAGCCCATTAAGGACAATACCATAACATCAAAGGTGTGGGAGATTTAACCCACTATTTCCCCTTGGATCAGACCAGACTCTGGTTTCTTTGTTTTAACATTCACCCACACAGGCAGAAATTCATCAAAGATCCTCAGACAGCACCTTCCAAACCCATGACCACCTCCATCTAGAAGGACAAGGCCAGCAGACACATGAGAACACCAACCCCCTGCAAGTTCCCTTCCAAGCCACTCACTATCCTGACTTGGAAATAGATCGCCGTTCCTTCTCTGTAGCTGGGTCAAAATCCTGGAATTCCCTCCCTAACAAGCCTCCAACCAACTATTTCCACAGATGGCAATTTCCCATCAGAAGGTTACGCATTTACAATTTTAAACAAATTGTCCGGCAGTGGAGAAAGGATAGGGATTGGGAGGTATAGCTCTGCTCTTACCAAGAGCTGACACAGGCCGGAAAGGTCACCTTCCATATTGTACCGCTGTATGAATACAAGCACTGTAATGGGTTGAAATTGGCCAAACATATTTGCAGAACAAACCCTCCAAGGTGACAGTGAGGAGAACTTCCATGACCTCTCGGATTGTGATCCAAGTCCCAGGCATCTCTCCCATCCCATCACCCTGTCCCGGCTCGTTCTCAGTATCAATGGGAGTGAAGCCTGGCTCTGCATGTAAAATGCTGTGCATGGCACATGGTCACTCACTGACCTCTCATTTTTTCTCGTAAACTGCTTCAACTCTCCATCTTCTGCATCACGGCCCTGTTGAAATGCAAAGCTGCTCAAAGATTTTTCAGTTTGAAATAATCATTTAGGAGAGGGATTTGAGGCTTCCTATTGGATTTATCAGCGTGGTTTCGAACTTCAACCTTTTCCCATGCGTCTGTGTGATGGTCTTGCTCATTTCATTGTGAAAGGGTGAGTTTCTGGATGGCTTTTCCCGACACTATATCACCTGTGGTAATTTTCACCTGGAAACCACCACCTTCGGTAAATCGCCAATGTTTCCATTGTTCAATTTCCATGTAGGGCCTATTACTAATAGCATCAGAGACTTAACCCACTATTTCCACTTGGACCAATCCATGATATGGTTTCTTTGTTGAAACGTTTAAATATGTAATGCATGGGAGATGGACACATCCAAAAATGACATGCAACTCAAATCTTTAGCACAAGATTTTGTGCTATTTTTACAGATAACAAGCCTTCAATCACTTGCAGGCAATAATTTACAATCTGAAGTTTACACGTTTACTTACTCATATCTGTACCCAACTCTAGCTTAGTATACATATCATCTAATCACATTCAAACTGACACATACAATTATACCATCCAATCATATAATTACATGTTCAAATCGCCAACAGTTAATACATACTTTGTGATTACAGAAACCCTACACTTTATTTTTCCACCACAGTCCCTCCTGTTGCCTGTAATTTCTATTTTCCCTTTTGATTGGATGCCAAAGTTATTGGGAAGAAGAGGCATCCAGGTGCACAGAGACAATGGGACCGAAAACAAGCTGCATCTCAGAATGCGATCGTGAAGTTTTGGACAGTTCTAAAACAGACTGTTTGTTTATTTGTTTGTTGATGATGTCCATGTGTGTGGGCACCTTGCCAGGGTGAAGTTATGATTTGTGGAATGGGTGTGCAGAGCCGACAGTATCTGCAGAGACAGGAATCGTCATTGATGACCTTCCAGCACGACTGGCCAAGTGAAGTCACTGGGTAAGGAGGATGTCAGAGCAGGGGGGGGGGGGGGTGGGGGGAAATTGGGGGGGGCGGGAGAAGAAAGGGGAATGTTTGAGCCCAGTGCTGAGATGTTGAATGACAAAAAAAGAGAGGGGTGAAATGGCATGTGAAAAATGGCGATGGTGCCTGGGTAATCAGAGGAACAAGGAGACGTGCTAAGAGAAGATGAAGAGACCAATTTGGGGAACCTTGTAGTCAGGAGTTCATTTGAGATCCAGGATAAGGTAAAGCTGCAGTTGGAGAAAGCACCAGTAATAATAAGTGGATTGGACATGGAGAGGCTTTTTGTGTCAAAGTGTGACAGAGTGGGTCAATGATAAAGAAGCAGTGATAGAATGATAAAGTTGAAGGAGCATCTTGCTCAGCTCAACTCAGCAGCGGAGGCAATGGCATTGTGGCATTGTGGCATTGTGGCATTGTGGCATTGTCCTATTGTGGCATTGTGCTATTGTGCTATTGTGCTAGACTATTAATCCAGTGAGCCAGGCAACGTTCTGGGGACCGGGGTTCAAATCCCACTGGGAGACATGGTGGTAGTTGAATTCAATCATAATCTGGAATTGATGCTGATCATCTGAAAATGACTGTGGTTTGATTGTTGGGAAAACCCACCGGGTTCACTAATGTCCTTTAGGGAAGGAAACTGCCTTCCTTACCAGGTCTGGCCTACATGTGACCCCAGACCCACAGCAATGTGGTTGACTCTTAACTGCCCTCTGTGCAATTAGGGATGTGCAATAAATGCTGGCTTAGCCAGCGATGCCCTCATCCCCCGAAGAGATAAAAATATTGGCAGCTATACACACAGACTGTTGTTTTTATCCCAGCATCCACTGCACTCTGGGGCAGAGAATTCCACAGATTCACCACTTTATGAGATTAGTAATTCCTCCATGTCTCTGGTTTAAAATCTGCCGCCCACTGATCCTGAAACGCTGACCTCTCATTCTCGCTTGCCCCGCATGAGGAAACCTCTGCTCCATGTCCACTTTCTCAATCTCCACCCCCCTCCCCCCACCCCAGCAGCTCCTATCCCTCAATTAGATCTCTTCTCATTCTCCAAAACATCAGACTGTATAGGCCTGAACTGCCCAATCTCTCTTCATAAAACAAACCCCCTCACCGCTGGAATCAATCTCCTCTGAACTGCCTCCGATGTAACTACATCCCTCCTCAATAAGGGGATCGGAGCTAGACACAGTACTCCTGATGTGGTCTCCCCACTGCCTTGTACCATTACAGCAACAACACTTCCCGAACTTTATACTGTATTTGTTTGGCAATAAATGCCAAAATTCCACTTGCCCTTCCTTTATTATCTGCTGTTTAGTTGAGATTACTTTCATCCCTACGCACTCTTTTTCTGTTCCAAACCTTCTCTGAGTTACTGTATTTTGTTTTCTCGTGCCAGAGATTCTTGAGCTGCTCATTTCCCTGGTGGATAGCTGCTTCGAAGGGAAATTTTTGTGGAATCTTGCTGTGCCTTCAGTGCCTGCAACAAAAGCCAGTGGAATGGCTTCACCTGATAAAGTGGGGGAGACAGCTAAGTTGTTCGATCACGTTGACGACAAAGATAAAAGCAGCATAATTCATCTCAGTACGACCAAAGCACATTCAAAACCTTCTGTGGTGATCCCTCAGGATTCTGTTCCTGTTTGAATGGCTTTGTGTGGTATCCAGTGGATGCTCAAGGCTACAACACTGTCCTGAAAGGGAATTTGGGAACTGAGTGGAAAGTTAACTGTTTCCATGTTATTTCTTTGTGTGAGTGTGTGTTGTGTGAGAGAGAGACAGTGTGTGTGTGTGTGTGTGTGTTTCAGGTTCTGATTGATAGGAGCAACAAATATGACACCTCAAAACACTTTCCAACCAACAAAGAACTTTCGAGGCTCTGAGGGAGGGAGAGGAATCAATGCAGTTGACTTTATTTGCCGTTTCCTTCCTTGTCATCAGATCAAAATCCTGGGATTCCCTCTGTAACAGCACAATAGGTCTGCCAACGCCCACACCCAATTCAGGGAAGGCAGCTGACTGCTATCTCCACATGGTGGCTCAGTGGTTAGCACTGCTGCCTCACAGCACCAGGGACCCAGGTTCAATTCCACCCTCTGGCAACTGTTTGTGAGGAGTTTGTATGTGTTTCCTCCGGGTGCTCCAGTTTCCTCCCACAGTCCGCAGGTGTGTAGGTTAGGGTGGATAGGCCATGCTAAGTTGCCCATAGTGTGCAGGCTAGGTGGGTCACACATGGGAAATGTAGGGTTATAGGGTAGGGGGATGGGTCTGGGAGGGGTGTTGTTTGGAGGAGTGGTGTGGATTCAATGGGCTGAATAGCCTGCTCCCACACTGCAGGGATTCTATGTCTATGTCAAAACACTTATCCAGTGACTTCCACATCACTGTGAGCAAATACAAGAGAAAGGTTTGATATAATGCAGACAGTGTGGTGAAAGAGATCTGAGATGATGGGTGGGGGTGAAGATGATCTTGCACACGGTACTGGTTCTGAGGGTGTTAATGTTCATTTCCCCTTGGCTCCACCCATATCATCCACAGTCTGTGGGGAGAGAGAAGGAGTTTTACTGCAGCTTTCAGAGGGAGCAAATGGATATGTAGCAGTTCCTGAAAGTCCTCTGGGTGAAGGCTGACCAAAAGCAGTTGTATTTATTGGTGTCATGCAGTGAACCTTTTATCCAAGCACAGAGCATCATCTGTTGATACTCAACAGTGCTGTATCCTCTCACACCCATCACTAGATAGGCCCGAGTCAGAGCAAGGACAGAGAAGGAAGGGGGGGTCAGCAAAAAGCTGAAATAACCCTTACTGAGTACAGGCAGACCCCACACTGTGAACAGGTTTCATATGCGAGTGGGAACTCAATGTGGGACAGTATAAAGCAGCTGCGATAGGGTTAGGGTTAGGGTTAGGGTTAGGTATAGAGTTGGAGTTAGGGTTAGGGATTGGGTTAGGGTTAGGGTTAGAG
>NW_025970932.1:0-11324 GCF_021869965.1 Rhincodon typus | reverse complement strand
TTTCTGAAGAAGGGTCGAGACCCGAAACGTCAGCCTTCCTGCTCCTCTGATGCTGCTTGGCCTGCTGTGTTCATCCAGCTCTACACCTTGTTATCTCATAGTACTTCTGTCTTGCTTTGCTGTTTGGCAGCAGCATAATGCCAAGAAGCTTGTAATATTTATTAGCAGGCCTCAGTCAAGTCAAAGGGGCTAATCTTCTCTGAGGGATTCCTGGCACAGTGGCAAGGTGTTCCTGCACTGGCATTTGGTAAAGAAGGGTGGACATTAGGCATGAGTGATGTCATATGGGCATGGTGGGTAATTAATGAGGTGAGTTTATAAGATAAAGCCAGAGAACTCACTACATCTTGTGGCAACAAACCCTCCAAAAAAACCCGACACACATCAGTTAGCCAAAATAGTGTAGGATTGAGCCGCTAGTGGGTGTAATGGTGATCATAACAACTACCATAACAACTGTTTGCAAAAAACACATCTGGTTCTTTAATGTTGTCTTATGAAGAATAATCTGCTACTTTATTTCACCTGGTCTTTATGTGTCTCCAGACGTTTTGGCAATGTGAATGACTCTGAAATAGCCCAGGAAATATTCGAGATGACAGCACACTGTGACCTGCAAAAGGCAGTTTGGAATGGACAATAAATACTGCCTTTGCCAGTGACACCCACATCCTGTTACATGCTACAAATTATTAACATCCATGAAAGTAACCCTTAACAATTGCAGAAATGGTACACTGCAGAACTATCACATCATAAGTATTAATTTGTAAAAATGAAAGTCACTCTCTTGACTGTTAAAGCACCTTTTAGAGTACAGGCAAATTTTAATTGCTTGTGAAATTAAAACGATACTGCTTCTTTAGATCAATCGCTACAGTGGTTACTGAGTATAGCTGAAGACATTTGAAAAGACAACTTTATTTTCCCTCCAAACATGACGGTACTTTAAAAGTAACACCTCAACCAGAATTTTACAGGAATTGAGGAAGTCCTGCTGCTGGGACTCAAGGCAAGATGTGCAAGTGAGCACTGAAACTCTGAGCTAGACTTTACTAATGATGCTCAATCTGAGGTGTGCTGGCTCAGCAGCACCAGTGATGGTGGTAGTCACTGCTGAGGCTTCAGAGACCAGGAGGTCTTAGTGAGGAGGTGTCCTCAAAGGCCAGTTATGGTATTTTTGCAACAAAAATAAGAATTGCTGGAGAAACTCAGCAGGTCTGACAGCTTCTGTGGAGGGAAGGCACAGTTAATGTTTCGGTCCAGTGATCCTTCTTCCAAATCTTTATAATTTTTTGTACTGTGCCAGGGCCAGTCATGCATGTCTCAGTGACTCCTCCAGCATTGGAGCTGATGGGGTGACCACTGCTATCTGGAGGCTGCTGGAGACAGGCTGTCATGGTAAGGTCTTTATTGAATTCTCTGAGAGTTGACTGCAAGGCTGTCACACTTTACCTGGCACTCCGCCCCTGTGGTGTGCCCACAATACAGATAAAACACTGGTACTGCCAGGAAGTGTGTATTATATGGTTTTAAAACAAGTACTACTGGAAATACTCAGCACACGTGTGGAAAGAGAAATGGCATTAATGTTTCTGGTTTGTGACCTCTGGCTGTCTGCTTCCAGTTGGAAGGCAGCCATAGCACTGAAATTCCCATCACTGAGAACATCCCATGATGCTGGAAAGACATCAGTCTCCCATGCCAACACTTTCTACTAGCAGTTTATAAAGCCCCTCACCAACAGCTAGTTTCCAGAAAGCTGGTAACATATAGTCTCTCAAACTCTCACAATGTGAGCAATAATTCTTAAACTTGTTCACTCTGTGCTTCATGTCAAATTTATTGAACTCAATCCTTACAGATGCGATCTCATTGACATGTTGGATTGTCAAAGTGAATACAATCTGACAAGAATCAAATAGATTAAAATTCCACATTCAGGAATTGGCTTCATTATAGGAACCAAATATAACTAATAGCACCCAAGAACTTATTAAATTTAATGTCCTGTAAATGGATATTTGCTCTATGTGATTTTCTTCACAACATAAGGATGATAAAGGACAATTAGATCTTTTATAAACAATTATGAGCTTTCCATGTAATGTGAGAAGCTGGGACTTAGCAACCACAGTCCCATTTATAAGGCACTATACATGTAAAGTCAATAAATGTGAAGCTGAACAAATGCAGCAGGTCAGACAGCAACTGTGGAACAGGAAAGTTAACATTTTGGGCCAAAACCCTTCATCAGGACTGGGGAATTGCAGGGGAGCCCAGAAATAAATAGAGGAAGGGCGGGTGGGGCTGGGGTGAGATTGATGGAATGTTGATAGGTGGATGAATCAGGGATTGCATCGGGAGAGAGACTTACTGAGCTCAATAGTCACAAAGGGGCAGTTGAGGGAAAGGGTTGGTAGAATAGGGGAAAATTACCTCTAAACTACTGCATTTATAAAAAGTACAAGCTGGTTGTTCTTCAGCTAAATTGAGCGCTGCTCTCACTTCATTCGTGGACATCCATGTTAACTGAGAATTTCCCTTGCAATTCATTTACATGAGAAAAGTACATATCCTGTTGTCTTTCAGATCATAATTCTTGAAAGTTAAGGAAATGGCACATTTTTTGTTAATTTCAAGTTGGTTAGCCAACAACCCATCGTGGATTTAGATTATACTGTGAACTGTGTTCTTTCAAACATACTAAGAAATTGATTCTAAAACAGTGACATTTGAATTTCAGACTTTGTTGTTTATCTATTGAAATTTTCCTACCATTGTTGTTTCTCCATAACTTTAGCAGCCCGACTATTTCCAGCAGATTTCCTTTTGCACCATCTAGAATGCACTCTGAATCTTCAGGCTGTAGTGTGGCGTGTGGCACATTCACTGTGCTAAGGGGGGACAGTTTTCGAACAGATCAAAACTGGGTATCGATAAGAGTTATATTCAAACCCAAACTATAAGTTCACAGCCTTACATATTTCCCCCACTCTGCCATTACCATTAAGCCAGGGGATCAACCTTGGTTCAATGGAGAGTGCAGGAGGGCATGCCAGGAGCAGAAGCAGGTATACTTGAAAATGAGTGTCAACCCAGTAAAATTACAGCACAGGACTACTTTGATGCTACACAGCATAAGCAGCACAATCCCACAAACAACAGTCCTAAGCTCTGCAGTCCTGTCGCATCCAGCCGTGAAAGGTGTGGACAATTAAACAACTCACTGGGAGGAGGAGGCTTCATGAATATCCCCATCCTCAATAATGGAAGATCCCAGCACATCTGTGCAAAAGGCAAAGCTGAAGCATTCAGAAAAATTTCAGCCTGAAGTGCTGAGTGGGTGATCATTCTCAATCTCCGCTGAGCTCCGTCGTGTCACAGACGCCAGTTTTCATCCAAATGGATGCATTCCAAGTGATATCAAGATATGATTAGAGACCCTGGATGCTACAAAGGATATAGATTGTGACAGCATTCTGACAGTAGCACTGAAGACTTATGCTCTAGATATGTGCCACTTCCCTACCAAGCTGTTCAAGTACAGTTACAACACTGCATCTACAATGCGTAAAATTGCCGAGGTATGTCCTGTACACAAAAAGCAGGTTCAATCCACCCTGGCCAATTACCTCCCCATCTGTTTCCTCTTGATCGTCAGTAAAGTGATGGAAGATGTCATCAACAGTGCTATCAAGCAGACCCTGTTCTGCACTAACCTGCTCAGCGACACCCAGTTTGGACTCCATAAGGGCCACTCAGCTCCTGACCTCACTACAGCCTTGGTTCAAGCATAGACAAAAGAGCTGAATTCCAGAGGTGAGGTGAGAGTGACGGCCCTTGATATCAAGGCTGCATTCGACTGACAGTGGTATCAAGGAACCCTAGCAAAGCTGGAATCAATGGGTTTCAGGGATACCAATCGAGGAAGATGGCTGTGTTTGTTGGAGGTCAATCATCTCAATCCTACACATCTCTGCAGGAGTTCCCCCTTGGCCATCTTCAGCTGCTTCATCAACGATCATCCCAACACCATAAGGTCAGAAAAGGGGATGTTCACTGACAATTGAACAATGCTCAGCTCCATTTCAAATTCCTCAGGTACTGAAGCAATCTGTGTTCAAATGCAGCAAAGCCAGACAACATCCAGGCTCTGGGTGATAAGTGGCAAAGGCTGCACCATATAAGTTCGAGTCAATGAACATCTCCAACGAGAGAATTTCAATCCATTAATCCTTAGCATTCAATAGCATTACCATCACTGAATCCCCTTCTGTTAACATCCTGGAGGTTACCAATGACCAGAAACTCAACTCGACCAGCTATGTAAGTGGTATATTTTGTGGCAAATTACTCATCTCCTGTCTCCATGACACTTGTCTACCATCTACAAGGCATAAAACACAACCATCTTCCTAGTACCAGTTATGTCTCCAGCCACCAAAGAGTTTGGCCCCAATACACATTTATTCCAATTTTGCTACAGCTCCTTGACACCATATTCAGACAAAACAGGAGTGGGATGGAATATTCTACAGCTGCCTGGATAAGTGCAACTCCAAAAACATTCAAGAAGTTTGACTCTATCCATGACAAAGCAGTCTGCTTGATTGGCACCCCATCCACCTTCATTATTCACTCCCTTCACCTTTGAAGCACCGTAGCAGCTGTCCATACCACGTACTGGATGCAGTAACTCACCAAAGCTCCTTCCAAATCAATAACCTCTACCATCTTGAATGATAGGAGCAGCTGATGAATGGGAAGACTATCCTCTACAAATTCCCAACTATGACGCTCACCAACCTGACTTGGAAATACATTGTTGCTCTGTCAGCATCGCTGGGTCAAAATCGTGTAGCTCCCTTTCTTAAAGCACTATGGATATCCATGCACTTGTAAGACCATAGCAGTTCAAGACTGCAGCTCCCCATCACCTTCTCCTGGGCAATTAGGGATCGGCAATAAATGATGACCCAGCCAGCGATACCTGTTTCCCATGACACAATCATTTAAAAACAAAGGTCCACCTCATTTCCTTGCATTTTCTTCAGGAATGCAGTGTCAAATCCATCCATTCAATGATTATAATGAGTAACCAATGACTGGAATGCATCTTCCAATGTCTTCCTCACCCTTTATATACAAGCTATGGCAGGGATCATCCCTAGAGTACAACATGGGGACAGGGGGTCAGGATTTAAGAATTAAAATTTCCCTTCATTGGATCTATTGGTACATTATATATCATGTCCCTGCAGAAATGTGCAGAAAACATTTAGAATAAATAGGCCTCTGAACACAGTCAATGAGCTATATATGATCCCTCAATGTATATGGATGGTGTAGGAGTGCTCAATTTGTTTTACTCTGATAGAAAAAAAAGTGCTCTTTAATCAAATAAAACTATGTCCTGACTTGGTGCTCCTTGTAAATGCGTCCCTGCTGAAAACAGGAATACAGAAGATACTTGATGGGTTTCAGTGTTAGCCTCAGGGGTGGAGGTAGCACAGTCCTTACCTCTGCTGTCTCCAAACCTTTCCTTGGAAGTGAGCATTCCATAGCTATTAATCAGGTGCCTGACTGGAACTATTCATGGGCAACTCTCTTGCCAAAAAAGACCTCACATTTCTTATAGAAGCATTCATGCCTCAAAGAGCTGCCAAAGTTTGTTTTCATGTCTCCCATCTGAATCCCAAGAAAGTGGCTGAGGCAGATCACATTTCACTTACGTGTCTCCTCCAATTTTGCTGGTAATTTACTCTTTTCGCATGCTCAGTCTTTCACCACTGCACCGACACTCCCCTCTCCAACCCCCCTCCCCCAATATGTACATATTTAAGGGTTCATGATGATGAATTGGTGACATTGGGATGGTTCACTGTATAGGCAGATATGTGGACGCTTGTATCTTGTATTTTTGGCATGGGTTTGGTGCTTGTGGTTGTACTCTAAGTCCTATGTCATGTTATGGTAATAAGTTTACACTGTATGATGGAGTAATTCCACCACAAGTTATCTAAACTGTGCTCAACTCCACTGTGCTATGTTGCATTTCAATTGTATTTTACCGAACTGCATTTATTTATGCTTTGTTAAAATATTTATATACTTCTAAAAGAAATAAATCCCACGACACCAAAGGAAATAACAAAAGAGCAAGATTCCACTTTTAAACACTTTTATTCTAACAAATAAGCTGAAATCAACATAGGTCAAACATTGATAAATCAGCAACCGACAACTCGAACTAAAGAAAAGTTTAAGCTTTGCATTATCTGACACAATCAGAATATGCCTAATGAATTTCCTTTAACCACTGCCATGCTGCTGGCAGGTATGGAGCATTAGAGGGACAGTGTCAACGTCATTCCATGCTCTCCAGCAGAGGTACACCACTCTCCACCACACCAGTTAAAAGTGTTCAATGCCTTCAATAATCATTCTAGGCTCCTGGAGTTTCCTGGATCCAGTTATCACCAGGATGGTGCAACTTAAGATTCCTTTGTGCCTCAGGTGAGTACAGTCCTGTTGATCCAGTATGCCAGGGAGTCCTCTATTTGATGCCTCTGGTAAACTCTGTTGAAACTGTCTTATCCAAAATAAGTTTTACTTCTGCTCCCCATTACTTCCTAAAGAGCAGAGAAGACCTGTTCCTGGGAGAGGGCAGTTGTCTCCTGCCTGCTTCTGGTCAATATCTTTTCCTCTGTTTTATGAGCTTCTCATAAGAGGGAGTAAATGCTGCAGCTCGATACATCAGTGGGTTTTATTTGAGGGGTATTCTTCCTTGTTAAGTCCCATCTCCATGGCAACCTGAAGTCACACAGATACTTTGCTGAGGTATTTACTAGGAATTCATGGAATTTAATCCAACCCACCTCACTGCCTTTTTGGAACTATCTGTTTTACTTCAGGCTAAAAGAACATTCTTAAACATAGTCATTTTATGAAGTTCAATGGTCATCCTGTGAAGACAATGTCATTTTAGGATTATATAGGTGCTTTTTTATGGTGAAAGAAATGATCCAGTTCAAATCAGCAACACCGTAGTTTATCGTCTCTCAGACATGAGCAGGATGAGAAGCTGATAGCATTGTACAGTTCGACATCTTTCTAACCATGATCCTATGAAACACTCGGCTGACAAATATGTAGTTGAGACTGAGGTATTGATGAACGTCTAACTTTATCATCAATTGTGAATCACCCTGACAAGGTCATGATATGTCGACATGATGTACAGTTAAGATTCAGCCATAATAATGTCAAAATGAGAGTCATAAATAGATTAATGTCAGCAATTCCCTAAGGGGCATGAGTCAGCCAGATGGATCTTTACAATAATCTGGAATTTCATAGCTTCCAGTACTTTTACAAGGTTTTGACATTGCGTATTTAAATTGACATGATTATTTATAATCACGTTCTTAGAATTAAGAATTCAATTCTCAATTGATTATCCGATAATCGAAATATTAGAATTCTGTACACATTCACACGTAGGTGACCTGCTATAGCCTTCTGAAAGGCTTGGAAGCCCAGAAATGCACATTGTGATTTGCCAATTTTAAACAACAATGTAACAAGTTGTGCAGTAAATCTTGTTATTAATTCATTAGAATTAGGGAATAGCCATAGGGAATACTCGAAGGCACCAGGAGATAATTTGTGAAGGAGTATCAGCTCTTTGGCCAACTTCTCTTCATCCTGATTCTCATTTATCTCATAGTCAAAGATTGGCGATAAGAAGCAATAAAGGGTGTGGTTAACTGAGTTTGAAAGTTTATTGTAAACATATTCCTCGGAAAGTGTTTAAATGGGTTGTCAAAATCAAGCTTATAGTTTTGTCCAATTGATCAAGACAAACTCAACATAAAAGCTCTGTAATTATACTGTAGGGAATCTGACAAGTGAATGTTAAGCAAATGTACCTGACATTCCTCTGCTATTTTATTGGATTTGACAATGATATTTGCTTTAAACACTTCTCCTAAACTAGTAAAGGAACACTCTCAGAAAGACATGTTTTGAAGAAGTTTTCACATTTTAGTAACCCGCAGCTTCATATCACCAATCTTTGATTGATGAGATAGATGAGAACAAGGTTGCCAGTTAATGAGAAGTCATCCCCTCTCACTGATACTTAGAATTACTGTGATATTAATTAATATTGGGACTTTTTCAAACCTCCTTGTATCAACATGTACAAATGCCAACACTTAAAAAGCAGCTGAAAGATGTGTCCAAGACTATTAAGGAGTGGTTAATGTGAGATGATTTAAAACATGACAGTTTAAGCACATTCTTTTCCTCATTGTTTTGACATGCTTGAATACATTTGTGCAACACAAAGTCTATAGCTAGAAATGTCATTTAATCAGAGTATTTGCGTTTGAAGCTAATACCTGATACAACGGCAGCAGGGTTTTCCTGCTCGAGATTGGCAGATAAGTGCTAGGCAGCGCAAGATAAAATGTCTTTATACTTCAACTTGTGTTGCATTGGCTACAGACCTCAACCAATAAAACGTAATATGCAAAACACCATGCAAGCACTGTGAGAAATATTACGTAGGCCAGACTGGAAGAAAACTGACATTAAGGATATATGAACAGCAGCTAGCCACCAAGAGACATGACCAATTCTCACTGGTCTCAATACACATGGACAAAGCAGGACACAAATTTGACTGGGACAACACATCCATAATAGCACAAGCCAAACAGAGACATGCCAGGAAATGCCTGGAGGCCTGGCATTCCAACTGGAATTCCATTAACAAACGCATCAAAATGATATGCCTGGTATACAAACCACTGAAAAACAGAACTGGAAGTAATGCCAACCACTCCAGCAAACCGAGGTACATAAATTAAAAGCAGGACAGAACACCAACACTCCACTGGAAGTGCACTGGTGATATTAACCTAGCAAGGTGACGAAACATCTGCAATCAAACAGACCGGCTCAGCAAGCAAGTCTACAATCTCAGCTACGGACCCCACTGTGTAGAGCTTGTACTTCCAATGATACCAGTGCTGTTTCCACATTCAAAACAGTGTCTGCACCCAGGCCATTCACATCAGATATGAGGTACTGTGGGCGTTATTTTGAGTAAGGCAGTATAACGGCAGTGATACAGGCACTTTTTATATATGGATTAGGCAGATCATGACGTCAGTCAATGTGAAACATTGATTTGGCATCGTAGCAGAACCATTTTTGACGTCAACACTCTGCGTAAATTCATCTCCTAATTCAACATGTGAACAGTAGCAGGGAGGGCCATCCACTGCTGCTATTAAACAGAGCATCAACTATTCTCATGTTAGTTATTGCTTAGTTGAGTTTGAGCTGATGCTGAGTTGATGTTTAAACTTTGCACTGTGATTTAAAGTTGATGAGATCTGCAGGGAGCGCTGTCATGCATTGTGAGGGCCAAGAATTCTGCCATCACTGCTTTCGCTCAAACCTAGGTGCTGTGGTTACCAATTACTAGGTCTGCAGATCTGGCAGGGAGAATGAGCAGAGACATGAAGAGGAAGACAATTTGTTGGAGGAGATTGAGGCAGATCAGCTCCAGCCTCTTGAGCGCAGTACCTGTGCTATGCGGGAGCTCTGCAGCACTCCACATGTCCTGAAGAGCTGCAAGTATAGGGAGTGTTGTGAATTACAGCAGCTCAAGCGAATTTCTTCGGGAACGCATTTTTTTTTCTTGTCGTCTAAGGTGGGGCAAAAATCCCCATCAATTTGCGGACATACCCTGGACTTAAACACCTCCGAAGGCAGAAGTTGTGAAAATTATATTATATTGGACTAAAGTCACTGGGACTCCAGAAACCATGGGCTGCAACTGAGCCAGGAAAAGGCTGGCTGGGACAGACTGGGTAATATAGCAGCCCAGGGGCAGATGTCTGGGACGGGGTTAGCTAACAGAAACTAAAGGAAGATCCCCATTCATGCCTCAGATGAAATCAATGCGAGCCAGTCTGCAGGAAACAAACAACTTCAACAACTTCAAACCCTTTGGAGCCTACACAGTTATACAACCATTCAATTCCCAACCAGTGCTCAGGCACAAAGTTACTGAACGTTCCAGACCATTGTGCTACATGCAAACCTGTTACCTGTTTCACCTTGGATGTTAAAGAAACATTCACACTGAAACTGAACAGATACCCATGCAAGGGAAATGCTGGACATTCCAGAACCATCAAAACTATTCACCTCAATCGAAAAAGATTCACACCTACCCCAGTGCTCAGGAAGCCCATTCAGCCCCGAGGGGAGGAGCAATAGCTCAACAGATTTGGTGGAAGATAAGGGTGGGGGGTGTCCTGCAGTTGGGTATAACTGGAGGCCCCGAGCCCAGCACAAGAGTGAAGGAAAAGGAGAAGCAAGAAAAGGCAAGAGAAGTGAGAGAAAGAGAGCGCGAGTCCTGCACTGTAAGTGGAGGCACTGAGATACCAGCCACTGAGATACTAACCAACTGCGAACCTCTACTCGACGTCTGGAGGCGTCCGAAGGCATCCAGAGACACAAGACACCGACCGGGGAAAGCTAGAGCAACATTTTCCACCAGTCACAACAACAACCTGCTCGCAAGGACCACCAGGAGGAGGAGAAAAACCAGGGTACCTCACCAGGCTGGTCCCACTCATCTAACCGCATCAGCAGATACCACTAGACTGAGTGTTACTGGTACTTGCAGCCCTTCGGAGACCCAGCAAGAGACTACAGACAGAACCAGTCAAAATCACGTTATCACACTGGGGTGAGCCTAAGGTCATCGACACCCTTAACCCAGCCTGGCTAGTCTTAGACAGGGGAAGGGGTGGTTTGGGGCTAACAGTGTAGGGCGGCTCCTCAGGAGGGGAAGTGGAATAGGATTCGGGGTCAGCAGGTAATTTCTCTCTCTCTCTCTCTCTCCCCCTTCTCTCTCTCTCTCCCTACACAGTCACCCACTGTATCTATTTTACCCACTGTATTAATTATTAGCTGCAAGACTTAACTGGGGGTTGTTAACTGGGAGACAAGGTCTCAGTCAGAGATAGGTGGGTTCTAATATTGATATTCACTTTCTTGTTTTGTTTTCTATAAATATATTAACTTTGCTTGTTCGTTTAATAAAATCAGAGTTTTCTTTGCCTCTGAAACATCTGCCGCCAGTGTTTTTCCACCACATCACATTCCATACACAATCCCAGTGTCACAACCAAGGAGCTGGTAAACAGTGAATTACGCAGCACTCCCTACAATTGCCAGTGAAAGAACCACACGAGAGATAACAAGCTGTAGAGCTGGATGAACACAGCAGGCCA
>NW_025970931.1:0-11325 GCF_021869965.1 Rhincodon typus | reverse complement strand
TTCAAAATCTCCCCTCCCCCTACCGCATCCCAAAACCAGTCCAGCTCGTCCCTGCCTCCCTAACCTGTTCTTCCTCCCACCTATCCCCTCCTCCCACCTCAAGCCGCACCTCCATCTCCTACCGACCAACCTCATCCCGCCCCCTTGACCTGTCCGTCCTCCCTGGACTGACCTATCCCCTTCCTAACTCCCTACCTACACTCACCTTTCCTGGCCCCATCCCCGCCTCTTCGACCTGTTTGTTTCCTCTCCACCTATCCTCTCCTCTATCCCTCTTCTATCCGCCTCCCACTCTCTCCCTATTTATTTCAAAACCCCCTTCCCCTCCCCCTTTTCTGATGAAGGGTCTAGGCCCGAAACGTCAGCCTCTCTGCTCCTATGATGCTGCTTGGCCTGCTGTGTTCATCCAGCCCTGCACCTTGTTGTCTCGGATTCTCCAGCATCTGCAGTTCCTACTATCTCTGGCATTTCTACAGCAGCTTTCACAACCACGGAATGTCCCAAAATGCTTTACAATAGTGACTACATTTCATTGGCTATAACATAGAAACTGGGCAGCCAATTTGTACATAAAAATCTCCCACTGAACAGCAGAGTAATGACAGGATAACTTGATGTGTGATGTTGATTGATACGTAAAATGTTGGTCTGACACCACGACTAACTCACCTACTTTTCTTCAACTAGCATCACAAGATCTTTCACATTCAAAAAGGCAAATGTGGCCTTGGATTAATGTCTCATTTGAAAGATAGCATCTTTGACAGCACAGCTCTCAATCAATGCTGCATTGAGGGACAAAAATCAAGTCCCAGAGTAAATTAAAACAGTGAATGACATTTAAGTAGCTTGCAGTGACTTCCTTGTAGAAAATATTTCAGTTCCTTTTCCACCCCGCTCCCCCCCCACCCCAACGATATTCACAGCTTCCGTATTTGTACAACAGAACATGAATGTAGAATTTAACTTAGCAAAAGATAAGAAAACATTTATTTCCTGTATGAAAAATCAGTAGTTTCTCCACTGAACACTCAGACAAATGAATGTTTGCATTCATTTTGGCACCCTTGCACATTATTAGCAATAAAACAACTAACTGGAAACATAAAATAAAGGCAGACTTTTACAACGTCCCTTACCTCAAATTACTTCACATTCAGGAAGTAATCTGAAGTGTAATGACCCGAATCTAGCACATCACGTCACTTAGATTAACTTGTGTAGCATACTCTCACGGATAATATAGGGATGAACAACTTTAATCCACATTTGATGGCATTGGTGGTACTTTGGTCAAGATAAATAGACCAATGGAATCTTTGACATTCACATGCATCAATAGCACAGTTTTAACATTTTGACTGAAGAAATCATAGCACCTCTGACAATGCAGCACCTCCTCACTACGACATCTGTGGTCTTGGAGCAAAGTTTCAATCCCCAACTTTCTGATGAGACTGCTATCTCAAATTAAAATGCAGAAATGCTGCAAATAAGCAGAATTCACATCAAAACTCATCAAAAAGGCATCAGCAGAATCCTGTTTTTCTCTTTCACAGCCCACACTGGAAGCTTTCTCTGTTCAACTACAGTGACTAATTATTCCTTAATGGTTAAATGTATGCCATACCCTTATGGATTACAACTCTGAATATAATTAGCAGATTAAAGGGGAACTGTATTCATTTAAATTACCATAAAATGCTACTCCAACTGCTGTCTCTGTTGCTCTTTCTTTGTTCTTGTGCTTTAGAAGTGTTGGTTAGAGGTAGCCTGGGAGCAGACATTTAGACTACAATCCTTTTAAAGTGACATCAAGGACGGAGACTGCTCCCCCACAGCTCCTCGTTCCCTTTCAGAATGTCATTGAAAAGAAAATAAGCTGGGCTGACTGTAGCAATACGTTCCCCAGGAATGCAGCTTAGAAAGACTGAATGTGTTTAAGTTTTACCTTTGAAAGCGCTCTGCCAATTTAGAAGAAATAAGTTAGTTTACAAACCACAGTGCAGTTAGATTTGCATAAGGTATTTCAACGAAGCATACAATAACACCCTGACCCCTGAAATGGAAGGGAAGCTGCACTTCATAGAATCATACAGTACAGAAGAGGCCCTTTGGCCGATTGAGTCTGTACCACCAAAAATACATGACTACCCACAGTAGTTCCACTTTCCTCACTAGGCCCATTGACTCGAATATTATGAGACTTCAACTGCCCAAAGTACTTTCTAAAGATTGTGAGGTTTTCTGCCTCAACCACACTCCCAGACAATACATTCCAGATCCCCAACACCCTCCTGGGTGTAAAATCAATAGTCATTTCAAAATAAATTCCCAAACTTTTATCACCCTTTAAGTGTCAAGGGTTTTCTGATTTCATAGAATCCCCACAGTGTGGGGCCAGATCATTCAGCCTATCGATTCCACACTGACCCTCCAAGGGGCATCCTACCCAGATGCAGCCCCTACCCTATTCCTGTAACCCCTCATTTACAATGACTAATCCACCTAGCCTGAACATCCCTAGACACTATGGACAATTTAGCACAGACAATCCACCGAACCTGCACATCTTTGGACTGTGTGAGGAAGGCAGAGCACCCAGAGGAAACCCACACAGACACTGGGAGAATATGAAAACTGCACACAGACAGTAGCCCTAGACTGGAATCGAACCTGGGATCCCTGGTGCTGTGAGGCAGCAGTGCTAACCAGTGACCCATTGTGTGTTCTTTCACTCCTGAAAGGAGAATGAAACTTGCAGTGAGGTCGGGTTAATTAGTAATCTCAGTGTAACAGATCCACTGAAGGGAAAAGGGGATCATGCCACAACTGAATATCATAATACATTTGAAAGTGATAGCCTCCACAGACAAATAACAGTCATAAATTCAAACAAAGCTCATTACGTGGATTTGAGGGGCAATCTGGCTAAGATTGAATGGATAAATAATTTTTAAATTTTGCAGATTGTGACTGGTGAAGTATCCATAAGATAGACCTGGGGTCTCGGCTGTTTAGAATCTATATTAATGACTTTGATGAAGAGACTGACTGACAGACAGACAGTCATCTGCCTAAGTTAGCTGATGTTACAAAGTTAGGTGGGAAGATGAGCTGCAAGGAGGATACAAAGGTATTTGAAGCTGCAGTAGGCTCAATCAGCTGCATAGTCAACTCCTGCTCTATTTCTTATGCTCTCAAGAAAGGTCTGGCTTGAATTTGTTTGATATTCCTGTAGTACTGAAACATCTAACTGGCAGAAAAAGATTATTTACCTCACCTAGTTTTTTTCTTAATATCTTGAAAATGTTGATCAAATAGCTCAACTTTCTACATTTCAGGGAATACAACCCTACTTTGTTTATTCTCTCTGCATAGAGTCCAGGTTATCATTCAAATAAATCTACACAGCTCTCCTTTGCAAGCTATTTATTGCCCTAAAGATATGCTGCCCAAAGTTGCTCGTGGTACTCCAGAGGTTGTCCATTCAGTATTTTATATAGGTGAAGCATGACTTTGTATTCTCGTCCTCTGGATGTAAGAAATGAAAGATATCATGCACCAGATGTTTAATTAGGCAGCAAAAGAATATCAGAAATTCTCAAGAGTTTTGATGCCAATTTATAGTTTATCATAAACACTAGTTTCCACATTTCCCTGTCAAGAAGCCAACTCCCCACTGGGGATGAGCCCAGTTCTTTGATTTTTAAAATCAATCTGTTCAGACATGTTACAACACACGTCTAAGGCAGGTAGGACTTGAACCTAGGCCTCCTGGCTCACAGGTAAGGACACCATGACTGCACCACAATAGCCCTTAAAAACTCATCTGTTAAATACAAAATCCAATGAATGTCTCTGGTTCTCAACTCTAAGGGTCAGCTGGCACACCTCCAAAGAGATCTGCACTTCTAACACTAGCACTCTGTACATCTGCCTTCTCTGTTGGCTCAAGCAGATGGTAAGGTTACTGCGCAGTTTTGAAAAGAGTCAAAGGGATTCTCCTGCCATTTAAGAACTTGGCATTTGATCCTTCCCTTCACCAGTCAGAAAGTCATTCAGCTTGTTGATATTAGCACCAGGTTGCTGCATTATTGATTTCCAAGTAATTCATTGCTTGAAAAACTATTTCTGGCATTTGAAGCACGTTTAAAGATATCATATAAAGTTTCACTAGATTATGTAAAACTGAGCCTAATTATCTTAATTGCACAGGGTAAAGGCAGTCATCCAGAGTGACACGCTCAACAATTCTTTAAAGGTGAAAAGCACGTAATGTATTTAATTAAAATAGAAAATCACGTAGTGGCAAAGACACAACCAAAGCTAGAATCAAAAATGATTCGGCACATAATGCCTGTGTCACATTTTACAAGAGCTATTATACCCATTCCCCTTCTTTCCCATAGCTCTCAACATTTTCCTCTTGAATCATTTATCCAATTCTCATCTGCTAATGTATACTTCTTGTTCACACTTTAAAGACAGTGTACCCCAGAACATGACAGCTTGTTGAATAATTTTGTTTTACTCATCTAACATCTAATTTTAAGAAACACAATCAACTCAACTCTGTTCCAATCCTTCCATCACCAAAAGCAGTTTTACTTTACTTACTCTAAGCCTTATTCATGATTTTGAACTAAAGTCCTGTATCCCTGGGAGCATTTTATCAAATCTCCTACGTGCCATTATTAAGCTGTGAAATTGTTCTTAAAGTGTAATATCGAGAATCATAGACTGCTTATAGTGTGGAAGCAGGTTATTTGGCCCATGAAGTCCACACCAATCCTTTGAAGAGCATCCCACCCAGACTCACTCCTCCCTCTCTATAACCCTGCATTTCCCATGGCTAGTTAACTTAGCCTGTACAACACTGGACACTATGGGCATTTTAGCATGGCCAATCCACCTAACCTGCACATTTTTGGCCTACGGGAGGAAACTAATGCAGAGATTGCGCAAACTCCACGCAGACAGTTGCCCCGAATGTGGAATTGAACCCAGGTCCCTGGCGCTGTGAGGCAACAGTGCTAACCACTGAGCCACAATGCTGTCCCACTCTAGAACTGGTCACAATATAATTTATTACATAGACTAAATGGAATTAAATGAAATAGCTTCCCTGAGTTTGTACTCTATGCTTCTAATTATGAAACCAAGAATCCCATGCTTTCCAAGCCATCCTGTCTTGCCAATTTTAAAAGACTTGTATACTTATAGCACCAAGTCTCTCCGTTCCTACATCCTTATTAAAATACTGCCATTTAAACTTTTTTTTTATTCATTAATGGGATGAGGGCATCGCTGGCTAGGAAGCATTTATTGGCCATCACTAATTGCCCAGAGAGCAGTTCAGAGTCAACCACATTGCTGTGGGGCTGGAGTCACACATAGACCAGACCAGGTAAGGACAGCAGTTTGCCTCCCTAGTGAACCAGACGGGTTTTTCCCGATGTGGTCATCATTAGACTCTTAATTCTAGATATTTTATTGCATTCAGATTCCACCATCTGCTGCGGTGGGATTCAAACCCAGGTCCTGAGAACATTGTCTGGGTCACTGGATTAACAGTCCAGCGATAATACTACTAGGCCATTGCCTCTGGTAATTTCTCATAAAATGAATCACATCACACTTCTCCAATTTAAGACACATTATCCAGCTATTATCCTGGTTGGTTACTATCATCCTTGCTGTTTAAGACATTTCCACGTGTTATGCCATCATAAAATTTGAAACGATGGCTAAAATACCCAGGTTGGTAACAAATACCAAAAAAAGAGGAGTAATCTCAATATTAAGGCCAGGGGACAATGTTTACCTTCTTCCAGTCTGAAAGACAACCAGTCGCCACTTAATATCACATCCATGTGGTTGTCTCTTTAATACCTTCGGCTTCTATTTTCCAAACATATTTATTATGTGGTACTTTATTTAATGTCTTCTGAAAGTTTGAAAGTCTTTTGAAATTACATTTTTCTCATTGACCTTCTTCACTACTTCAAAATAACTCAATTAAGATAGTCGAACACTGATTTTTCTTTAACAAATCTTCACAGCCTTTCATTTATAAACTCATATTATTCCAAACATCAATTAGTTTTGTCCTCATTATTGGTCCAGACCTTCTGATGTCCAGAGTAGCAAAATCTGGGCACAAGTCTGTGTTGTGAGTTGAGATTGTGCAATTGACCAGGCCACTTAAACTTTCAAAGATTGTTTGCTGCTGACCAGACACTACAAAAACCTCTGACTCTGTGATCAGGGTTTATGTTTAGTTAATTAGGAGGTAAAATATGACCAGATAAACATTAATAGCAAGTAGGAATAATGCCAGAAAAATCACAAACATTACATGCTGCAAATGTTATCCAACGAGAGGCGGATAAAGCTGGCAGCTACAAGCCAGTTAGCCAAATATCAATGATGGGGCGTTTGAGTCATAGAGATACAGTAAAAGGCCCTTTAGTCTATCAAGTCTGTGCCAGTTAAAAACAAGCACCTAACTATTCTAATTCCACTTTCAAGCACTTGGTCCATCGCCTTGAATGCCTTGGCATCACAAGTACACATCTAAATACCTTTCAAATGTTATTATTATTCTGCCTCCACCACCTTTTCAGGAAGTGAATTCCAGATTCCCACCAGCCTGTGTAAAAACATTTTTCCTCACATCCCGTCTAAACCTTCTGCCCCTTACCTTAAATCTACGTCCCTAGTCACTGATCCCTCCAATCAGCGGAAAAGTCTCTTCCTATCTATGTCCCCACAATTTTATACAACTCAATCACGCTCCCCCTTCAGTCTCCTCACTCCAAGGAAAACAACCTCAGTCTACCCCAAGACAATAAAATATTGGAGTAGAATTAGGTCATTTGGCCCATCGAATCTGTTCTGCCACTCAATCATGGCTGATATGTTTCTCAACCTCATTCTCCTGCCTTCTCCCTGTAACCCTTGATCTCCTTACCAATCAAGAACCTACCTCCGTCTTAAAATACACTCAATGACTTGGCCTCCATAGCCTTCTGCAGCAATGAGTTCCACAGAAATAGCATCCAGAGGCTAAAGAAATTCCTTCTCATCTCAGTTCTAAAGGTTGTCCCTTCACTCCGAGTCTGTGTCCTACTAGTCTCTCCTTTTAGCGAAGGAATCTTTTCCACTTCCACTCTATCCAGGCCTGTCAGTATTCTGTATGTTTCAATCAGATCTGCTCCCCCCGTCATCCTTCTGAACTCTACTGAGTACAGACCCTGAGACCTCAATTGCTCCTCGTATGACAAGCCCTTCATCCCCAGATTCATTCTTGTAAAGCTGCTCTGGATCTCCTCCAACACATCTTTCCTCAGATAGAGAACCCAAAATTGCTCTGAATATTCCAAATGCAGTCTGACCACAGCCTTATAGGATTTCATCAGCACATCTCTGCTCTTGTACTCTAGCCCTCTCAAATTGAACGTTAACATTGTATTTGTTTTCTAACCGCCAACATAGACTTCATGTTAACCTTAACAGAATCCTGAACTAGGACTCCAAAGTCCCTTTGTATTTCAGATTTCCGACGTCTTTCCCCAATCGGAAAATTGTCTACACCTCTATCCGTGCTACAAAAGTGCATAGCCTCACACTTTCCCATATGGTGTTATATCGGCCACTTCTTTGCCCACTCCCCTAGCTTGTCCAAGTCCTTCTGTAACCTCTCTATTTTGTCAACACCACCTGATCCTCCACTTATCTTTATGTCATCTGCAAACTCAGCAACAAAGCCCTCAGTTCCTTCATCCAGATCGTTAACATATATCATGAATAGTTGTGGTCCCAGCACTGACCTCTGCAAAACTCCACCAGCCAACAGCTGCCATCCTGAAAAAGACCCCTTTATTCCCACTCTGCCTTCTGTCAGTCAATCCTTTATCCATGCCAGTACCTTGCCCCAAATACCATGGGCTCTGATCTCATTTACCACCTTGTAAATGGCCTTCTGGAAATCTAAACAGATCATGTTCACTGGCTCTCCTTTGTCTAACTTGCTCTTTACCGCCTCAAAGATTTTTAATTAATTTGTCAAGTATGACCTCCTCTTGGCAAAGCCATGTTGATCCAGTCCTATCTTATCATTTTATTCAATCTCTCTTCATAATTAAAGCGCTCCAAACCAGGCATCATTTTGATAAATTTCCTCGGCACCTTCTCCAGTGCAATCACATTTTTTCTATAATGTGGAATCCAGAACTGCTCTAGCTGTAATCTAACCTACCTTTTAAAAGATGTTGATCCAAACCTTCTGGTCAGCAGGAATGATGGAAGCACTGCCTCTGCCCATGTGAAGTTTTCTGAGCCATGACTACATGGAGTTGTTTCAGCCAGGACATCCTATCCTGACTGTAGCGCAAAGAGGCCAGGGTAGACTCTCCAAGGCAAGTTTGGTGAGTGAAGACGAACAAAGAGACAACAGGCCTCCTTTTCATGACAGAGATAGTAGGAACTGCAGATGCTGGAGAATCCGAGACAACAAGGTGCAGGGCTGGATGAACACTCTGCTCCTATGATGCTGCTTGGCCTGCTGTGTTCATCCAGCCCTGCACCTTGTTGTCTCCTTTTCATGACTGTTGTTGTAGTATTCAGAGACGCTTTTAAGGTCTCAAGACTTGGGGGGGTGAAGGAAGAGCTGAAGAGGTGTCAGGTGGGAGTGAGACAATTAGCTCAGGTGCTGAGAGGGTGAGTTAGGAGCTGACAGAAAAAAAAACAGTGGTGGTGCTCAGTCCAGTCATGACGATTAATCCCCTAAGTGTGCCTAGAAATAAACTGTATAACATTTCTGTGGCAAATAAAGATAAGCCCCGCCTATCAGATCCAAGTCTCTTGCCCTAAGCAATATAGTCAGGGCACAGAAAATATAACATGCTAATACTGAGAACATTGCCAATGCCTCAAAGGATGCCCCATCACCCGCATTCAGCTGACTGGCCCATGTTGCCCAGTTTATCCCTTTCCCTTGTTTTGACCCGGGACTGTAAGCTTGTGAAATCCTCTGGCATTGCTCCCAAATCACTAATAACGCTTATCTGGTCACATTTTCACCTCACAGTAGAATAAGCATAAGCCCAAGCTCTGGCAACCAGATAACCTTGGGGAAAAAAAGCAAACATTTTCCATTACGCCATGTTGTAAAGGGTAACATTTACAAAGAACAAAGAACAAAGAACAAAGAAAATTACAGCACAGGAACAGGCCCTTCGGCCCTCCAAGCCTGCGCCGATCCAGATCCTCTAACTAAACCTGTCGCCTATTTTCCAAGGATCTGTATCCCTCTGCTCCCTGCTCATTCATGTATCTGCCTAGATACATCTTAAATGACGCTATCGTGCCCACCTCTACCACCCTTAAACTTTTCCCCTCTCACCTTGAAATCGTGACCCCTAGTAATTGAGTACCCCACTCTGGGAAAAAGCTTCTTGCTATCCAGCCTGTCTACGAAGCTGATATTCTTCATAACACATGAAGTTTAATTCTGAATTTGTTGTGCTCGATTCAAGCTGAAAGATAATTTGCATTCAGAAAAGGAACTGACAAATTCATGAAAAATTTTAAGCTGAACCATTTAGACAAGGTGTGGAATGTAAATATGCTAAAGGTGACAGTTCAAAAAAGGCTTTGCACGTCAGTCACCCCCACAGGATAATCATACAATAGCTCACCAGTTCTAAGTACACAGCATAATCCGTAAAACATGCAAGTGAGGTCATTTGTACTGAGATGGTAAATTTCAATTACACTAAAAATCTGTTAAGAATTATCTGCAGGGAATACAGGAGCGAGGTCAGGTTGCTTGCGGCACACTGGTAGTGTCCCTTCCTCTGAGCTAGAAGAGCCAGGTTCAAGTCTCACCTGCTCTAGAAATGTTTCTTAGCATAACTGAAGTTGATTTAAAAAATATCTAAAACAGCAAGCTTTAAGAGTAGGAGAGAGTTCACTTCTTGCAACACTTTCAAAATAATGCATGCACACCAGAAAAGAAAGGGAGATCTACATTACACTTCTCATATTTGTCTTAAGAAAATATTTCGCTTCTTCCACTGCTGCTTTAAGAAACAAACGTACGGCATCACCCAAATTTTCAGAGCAAAACTTGACGAACAGTCAAATGCACACAAACTATTGCTAAATTTACTGGAGCAATATGCATCAAAGGGAATAGAGCTGTTGATATGTAGGACGTTGTTGAGAAAGAAAATTTACAACCAGAACAAAGTGAGACAGATCACAAATCTGTTTAAACACATTGTGTTATGTGTATTTTAGGAGAAGTGCGAAAAAAAGAGTTAAATTGCATGTCTCATTCCAAATGACAAGTCTACAACCCACGCTGACAGTTTACTGCTGAATCAATTTCAGCATTTGGCCCATTTTTTCCATGACTGAGCATTTAAAACAGAACTCTAAAGAGTCAACAGGATTGTAACGCCTTCCATTCACCCAGATCCATCCTGTCAATGTGGTCATAACTTTACCCTTGGATCCCTCCCTTGGTCACCCAATCCCAGGACCATCTATCTTGTGTGTCTGGTCCTTCTTTGATCTGCTTGATCCATTAGGCACATGCCCACCTCCCAATTTCTCTTTTCTTCCTGAAGATCGCTCTTCCCCTGCTGTCATCCAAACTAATATCCCTCTGCAGTTTTACACCACCAAATCCCTTTCCTCCCCCATCTCTTAAGACGTTCTACTCCCAGCCTCTCAATCCCTTCACTCCACCTACCAGACTCTCCACTCCGCTTTGCCTAACCCTCCCACTCCACATCCACCCCAACCATTATCCCTTCCTGATCTGATTTCCTCTAATTCCCAGCCTATTCTCCAACTCTTCGCTCTGCCCCACTATTTCTGGTCACATTCCCATCTGCTATCTCAACTTCCCTTCCACTCCACCACATCCACTGCGCTCCGTCATCACTTCGCTAAGCTCCACTAGCCCCAACCCCTGCCTCCTCTCTCCTACACCATTCCCTCCATCAGTTTCTACTCCCACTTGTCCCAAGCCCCTCTCTTCTACATCACCCCATTCACCTTTCCCCTCCACCATCTCTGCATCTGCAACATTCCTGTCTCTTGCCCTTCACTGCCCTCCCCAAATCCACCCACACCTTTCTCTGCCCATCTTTTATGTTCCCCACTCCTCTACACCCCCAAAAACTCCTCCACCTTTTCTACCTTCCTTCACTCCCGACCCCAAGCTCCCTAGCTCTTGTCCTCCCTAACCCCACTGAACTCATCCTAATGCCGTCCTCCCTAACCCCACTGAACTCATCCTAATGCCTC
>NW_025970930.1:5759-11330 GCF_021869965.1 Rhincodon typus | reverse complement strand
GTGAGATAAGCACTTCATAAGTCAGAAATCTCAACTTCACCAAATGACTTAATTCTTGATCCTGATTTGAATAACATGCTTCTTTCAGCGAGATAAGCATATCAGAATGATAAAATCTCAAATTCACCAAATGACCTAACTTTTGATGCTGGTTGGATTAAAATTCTTATTTCAGCGAGATAAGCACTTCAGAAGATCAAAATCTCAACTTCAACAAATGACTTCATTTTTTATACTGTTTTGACTGACATGCTTATTTCAGAGGGATAAGCACTTCATAAGTCAAAAAATCTCATCTTCACCAAACGTCATCAATGTTGATGCGGTTTTGACTAACATGCTTATTTGAGTCAGGTAAGTTCTTCAGAAGTCATAAATCTCAACTTCACCAAAGGACCTTAGCTCGGACGCTGTTTGGACTATAATGCTTATTTCAGTGAGAAACGCACTTCAGAAGATCAAAATCTCAATTTCACCAAATGATGCAACTTTTGGTTTCGTTTTGGCAAGCGTGCTTATTTCAGCGAGATAAGCACAGCAAAAGACCAAAATCTCAACTTCAACAAGACACTCAACTGTTTAAGCTGTTTTGACAACATGCTTATTTGAGTGAAATAAGCACTTCAGAAGACCAAAATCTGAACTTCACCAAATGACTCAAATTTTGATGTTGGATTGAATAACAGGCTTCCTGATGTGAAATAAGCACTTCAGAAGTGAGCAATCTCGAATTCACCAAATTACTCAACTTCAGATGTTGGTTAGACGAACATGCTTACTTGAGTGAGATAAGAACTTCAGAAGTCAAAAATCTCAACTTCTCCAAATGACTTAATTTTTAATTCTGTTTTGACTAACATGCTTGTTTCAGTGAGTTAAGCACTTCAGAAAACCAAAATCTGAACTTCACCAAATGATTCAAGTTTTGATGTTGGTTTGAATAGAATGCTTATTTCTTCAATTAAAGCACTTCAGAAGTCAAAAATCTCAACGTAAACAAACGACTTAATTTTTGATGTTTTTTTTTGACTAACATGCTTATTTCATTCAGATAATCACATCAGAAGACCAATATCTGAACTACACCAAATGAGTTAGTTTTTGATGCTGGTTTGAATGACATGCTTATTTCATTGATATAAGAAGTTCAGAAGATCAAAATCTCAACGTCACCAAATGACTCAACTTTCAATGCTGGTTGGATTCAAATGCTCATTTCAGCGAGATTCGCATTTCAAAAGACCAAAATCTGAACTTCACAAATTGAATCAAGTTTTGATATTTGTTTAACTAACATGCTTATTTGAATGGGATAAGTACTTCAGAAGCCAAAAATCTGAACTTCACCAAATGACTTGATGTTTGAATCTGGTTGGACCAAAATGCTTGTTTGAGGGAGTTGAGCACATCAGAAGACCAATATCTCAACTCCATCAAATGAGTTAGTTTTTCATGTAGGTTTGAATGACGTGCTCATTTCATTGAGATGAGCACTTCTGAAGATCAAAATCGCAACTTCACCAAATGACTCAACATTTGATGCTGGTTGGACTAAAATGCTTATTTCAGTGAGATAAGCAATTCCGAAGTCAAACATCTCAACTTCACCAAATGACATAATTTTTGATGCGGGTTGGATTAAAATTCTTATTTCAGCGAGAAATGCACTTCAGAAGACAAAAATCTGAACTTCACCAAATGACTCAATTTTTGATGTTAGTTTGACTAACATGCTCATTTCAGCGAGATAAGCACTTCAGTCGACACAAATCTCAACTTTACGAAGTGACTCAATTATTGATGTTGTTTTGACTAACGTGCTTATTTCCGTTAGATAAGCATATCAGAAGACCAAAATCGCAACTTCACCAAAACACTCAACTTTTGATGCTGGTTGGACTAAAATGCTTATTTCAGTGAGATAAGCACCTCAGAAGCCAAAAGTTTGAACTTCACCAAATGACTTGATGTTTGAATGTATTTGGACAAAATGCTTATTTCAGGGAGTTGAGCCCATCAGAAGATCAATATCTCAACTCCATCAAATGATTTAGTTTCACATGTAGGTTTGAATGACCTGCTTATTTCATTGAGATAAGCACTCCAGAAGATCAAAATCTCAACTTCACCAAATGACTCAACTTTTGATGTTATTTTGACTAACATGCTTATTTGAGTGAGACACGCAATTCAGAAGGCTAAAATCTCAATTTCACCAAATGTCATAATTTATGATGCTGGTTGGATTAAAATTCTTATTTCAGCGAGATATGCACTTCAGAAGACAAAAATCTGAACTTAACCAAATGACCCAATTTTTGATTTTAGTTTGACTAACATGCTCATTTCAGCGAGTTAAGCACTTCAGAAGATCAAAATCTCAACTTCACCAAATGACACAACTTTTGATGTTGTTTTCACTAACGTGCTTATTTCAGCGAGATAAGCATAGCAGAAGACCATAACCTCAACTTCAAAAAGACACTGAAATTTATGCTGTTTTGACAACATGCTTACTTCAGTGAGATAAGCACTTGAGAAGACCAAAATCTGAACTTCACCAAATGACTCAACTTTTAATGCTGTTTTGATTAAAATACTTCTTTCAGCAGTTAAACACTTCTGAAGTCCAAAATGTGAACTTCACAAAATGACTCAAGCTTCGACGTTTGTTTGACTAACATGCTTATTTGAGTGAGATAAGCCCTTCAGAATTCAAAAATCTCAACTTCATCAAATGACTTAATTATTGATGCTGTGTTGATTAAAATGCTTATTTAACTCAGATAATCACATCGGAAGACCAATAAATCAACTTCACCAAATGAGCTGGTTTTTGATGTTGATCTAAATGGCATGTTGATTTCTTTGAGATAAGCACGTCAGAAGATCAAAATCTCAACTTCACCAAATGACTCAATTTTTGATGTTGTTTTGAATAACGTCTTTACTTTAGCGAGATAAGCATTAACAGAAGACCAACATCTCAATTTCACCAAGACACCGAACTTTTGATGCTGGTTTGAGTAAAATGTTTATTTCAGGAAGATAAGCACTTCAGAAGTCAAAAATCTCAACTTCACCAAATGACTTCAATGTTGATGCTGTTTTGAATAACATGCTTATTTCAGGGGGATAAGCACTTCAGAAAACCAAAATCTGAAATTCACAAAATGACTCAAGTTTTAATGTTGGTTTGACTAACATGATTATTTGAGTGAGACAAGCACTTCAGAAGACAAAAATCTCAACGTCACCAAAGAACCTAACTTTGGACGCTGGTTGGACTAAAATGCTTATTTCTGTGAGATAAGTACTTCAGAAATCAAAAATCTCAACTGCACCATCTGACTTAATTTTTGATGCTGTTTTGACTGGCATGCCTATTTCACTTAGATAAGCACTTCAGAAGATCAATATCTCACTTCACCAAAAATGTTAGTTTTTGATGTTGGTTTGAATGACATGCTGATTTCATGAGGTAAGCACTTCAGAAGATCAAAATCTAAACTTCACCAAATGACTCAACTTTTGATGTTGTTTTGACTGACGTGCTTATTTCAGCGAGATCAGCACATGAGAAGACTAAAATCCGAACTTGTCCAACTGACTGAAATTTTAATGTTGTTTAGAATAACATGCTTATCTGAGTGAGATAAGGACTTCAGAAGTCAAAAATATCAACTTCATCAAATGATTTAATTTTTAACGCTTGGATTAAAATGCGTCTTTCAGCGAGACAAGCAAATCAGAAGAAAAGAATCTGAAATTCACCAAATGACTGAATTTTTGATGCTATATTGCCTAACATGCTTATTTCAGCCATTTAAGCACTTCTGAAGGCAAAAATCTCAACTTCAACAAATGACTTAATTTTTGATGTTGTTTTCACTTACGTGCTTATTTCAGTGAGTTCAGCACTTGAGAAGACCAAAATCTGTACTTCTCCAAATGACTGAATTTTAATGTTGTTTAGACTAACATGCTTATTTGAATGAGATAAGGAATTCAGAAGTCAAAAATCTCAACTTCACCAAATGATTTAATTTTCAACGCTGTTTAGATTAAAATGCGTCTTTCAGCGAGATAAGCAAACCAGAAGAAAAAAATCTGAAATGCACCAAATGACTGAATTTTTGATGTTGGTTTGAGTAACATGCTTATTTCAGCCTTTTAAGCAGTTCTGAAGGCAAAAATCTCAACTTCACCAAATGACTAAATTTTTGATGCTGGTGGATTTAAAATGCTTATTTCAGCGAGTGAAGCACTTCAGTAGACATAAATCTGAATTTCACCAAATGACTCAATTTTGATCTTGTTTTGACCACGGTGCTTATTTCAGGTAGATAAGCATATCAGAAGACCAAAATCGCAACTTCACCGAAACACTCAACTTTTTGAAGCTGGTATGATGAAAATGCTTATTTCAGTCATATAAACACCAGGAGGTAAAAAATCTCACCTTCACCAAATGACTTAATTTTTTTATGCTGATTTGACTAACATGCTTATTTCACTCAGATAAGCACTTCAGAAGACCAAAATCTGAACTTCAACAAATGGCTCAATTTTCGATGTTGGTTACAATAACATGCTTAATTGAGTGAGATAAGCAGTGCAGAAGTCAAAAATCTCAACATCAAAAATGACTTAATTTTTAATGCTTTTTTGACTAACATGCTCAATTCACTCAGATAAGTACATCAGAAGACCAATAACTGCAATTCACCAAATGAGTTAGTTTTTGATTTTGGTTGGAATGACATGCTTATTTCATTGAGATAAGCACTTCAGAAGATGAAAATCTCAACTTCACCAAATGACACAACTTTCGATGTTGTTTTCACTAACGTGCTTATTTCACCGACAGCAGCAGAGCAGAAGACCAAAATCTCAACTTTAACAAGACACTCAACTTTTTATGCTGTTCTGACAACATGCTTATTTCAGTGAGATAAGCACTTGAAAAGACCAAAATCTGCACTTAACTAAATGACTCAAATTTTGATGTTGGATTGACTACCAGGTTTCTTCCAGTGAAATAAGCACTTCAGAAGTGAAGAATTTCGACTTCACCAAATGACTCAACTTTTGATGTTGTTTTGAGTAACATGCATATTTGAGTGAGGTAAGCACTTCAGAAGGCCAAAATAAGAACTTCACCAAATGACTCAAGTTTTCATGTTGGTTAGACCAACATGCTTATTCAGCGATTCAAGCACTTCAGAAATCAAAAATCTCAACATCAACAAATGACTTAATTTTTGAGGCTGTTTTGACTAACATGCTCAATTCATTCAGATAAGTACATCAGAAGACCAATAACTGAAATTCACCAAATGAGTTAGTTTTTGATGTTGGTTTGAATGACATGCTTATTTCATTGAGACAAGGACGTCTGAAGATCATAATCTCAACTTCACCAAGTGACTCAACTTTTGATGCTGTTTTGACTAACATGTTCATTTCAGCAAGTTAAGCACTTCAGAAGGCTAAAATCTCAACTTCACCAAATGACTCAGCTTTTGATGCTGGTTGGGTTAAAATGCTTCTTTCAGCGAGTTAAGCACT
>NW_025970930.1:3512-5659 GCF_021869965.1 Rhincodon typus | reverse complement strand
AGTTTTTGATGTTGGTTTGAATGACATGCTTATTTCATTGAGACAAGCACGTCTGAAGATCATAATCTCAACTTCACCAAGTGACTCAACTTTTGATGCTGTTTTGACTAACATGTTCATTTCAGCAAGTTAAGCACTTCAGAAGGCTAAAATCTCAACTTCACCAAATGACTCAGCTTTTGATGCTGGTTGGATTAAAATGCTCATTTCAGCGAGTTAAGCAGTTCAGAAGGCTAAACTCTCAACTGCACCAAATGATTCAGCTTTGATGCTGGTTGGGTTAAAATGCTTCTTTCAGCGAGTTAAGCACTTGTGAAGTCCAAAATCTGATCTTGACAAAATGACTCATGTTTAGATGTTTGTTTGACTAACGTGCTCATTTGACTGAGATAAACACTTCAAAATTCAAAAATCTCACCTTCACCAAATGACTCAACTTTTGATGCTGGTTGGAACAAAATGCTTATTTCAGCGAGTTAAGATCTTCAGTAGACCAAAATCTCACCTTCACCAAATGACTCAAGTTCTGATGTTGGTTTGACTAACATGTTTATTGCAGAGAGATCAGCACTTCAGAAATCACCAGGTTCAACTTCACCAAATGACTCAACTTTTGATATTGTTTTGAACAACGTGCTTAGTTCAGCGAGATAAGCATACCAGAAGACTAAAACCTCACCTTCAGCAGATGACCTACCTTTTGATGCTGGTTAAATTAAAATGCTTATTTCAGCGAGTCAAGCACCTCAGAAGCCAAAAATCTGAACTTCAATAAATCTAACAATTCTTTATGTTCGTTTGACTAACATGCTTATTTCAGCGAGTAAAGTACTTCAGAAGATCAAAATCTCATCTTCACCAAATGACTCAACTTTAGATGTTGTTTTGTCGAACCTGCTTAATTCAGCGAGATAAGCTTACTGGAAGACCAAAATCTCAATTTCACCAAGACAATCAATTTTGGCTGCTGGTTTGACTAAAATGCTTATTTCAGCGAGATAAGCATATCAGAAGACTGCAATCTCAAGTTCACGAAAGGACCTAACTTTTGATGCTGATTTGTCTAAAATGCGTATTTCAGGGAGATAAGCACTTCCGAAGTCAAAAATCTCAACTTCACCAAATGACTTCAATGTTGATGCTGTTTTGACTCACATGCGTATTTCACTCAGATAAGCACTTCAGAAGACCAAAATCTGAACTTCACCAAATGACACAAGTTTTGCTGTTGGTTGGACTGACATGCTTGTTTGAAACAGATAAGGACTTCAGACGTCAACAATCTCAACTTCAGCAAATGACTTAATTTTTCATGCTGTTTTGACTAACATGCTTATTTCAGTGAGATAAGCACTTCAGAAAACCAAAATCTGAACTTCAGAAAATGACTCCAGTTTTAATGTTGCTTTGACTAACAAGATTATTTGAGTGAGATGAGCACTTCAGAAGTCAAAAATCTCAACTTCACCAAAGGACCTAACTTTGGACACTGGTTGGACGAAAATGCCTATTTCTGTGAGATAAGCACTGCAGAAATCAAAAACCTCAACTTCACCATCTGACTTAATTTTTGATGCTCTTTTGACTTGTATGCTTATTTCACTCAGATAAGCACTTCTGAAGATCAATATCTCAGTTCACCAAAAATGTTAGTTTTTGATGTTGGTTTGAATGACACGCTGATTTCATGAGGGAAGCACTTCAGAAGATCAAAATCTCAACTTCACCAAATGACTCAACTTTTGATGTTGTTTTGACTGACGTGCTTATTTCAGCGAGTTCAGCACTTGAGAAGACTAAAATCTGAACTTCTCCAAATGACTCAATTTTTAATGTTGTTTAGACTAACATGCTTATTTGAATGAGATAAGGACTTCACAAGTCAAAAATCTCAACTTCACCAAATGATTTAATTTTTAACGCTGTTTGGACTAAAATGCGTCTTTCAGCGAGATAAGCAAATCAGAAGAAAAAAATCTGAAATGCACCGAATGACTGAATTTTTGATGTTGGTTTGACTAACATGCTTATTTCAGCCTTTTAATCAGTTCTGAAGGCAAAAATCTCAACTTCACCAAATGACTTAATTTTTGATGCTGGTGGAATTAAAATGCTTATTTCAGCGAGTTAAGCACTTCAGTAGACAT
>NW_025970930.1:0-3412 GCF_021869965.1 Rhincodon typus | reverse complement strand
AGACCAAAATCGCAAATTCACCAAAACACTCAACTTTTGGTGCTGGTATGTTTAAAATGCTTATTTCAGTGATATAAGCACATCAGAGGTCAAAAATCTCTACTTCACCAAATGATTTAATTTTTTATGCTGTTTTGACTAACATGCTTATTTCACTCAGATAAGCACTTCAGAAGACCAAAATCTGAACTTCAATCAATTGACTCAAGATTTGATGTTGGCTGGACTAACATGCTTATTTCACTCAGATAACCACAACAGAAGACCAATATCTGAACTTCACCAAATGAGATAGATTTTGATGTTGGTTTGAATGAGATGCTTATTTCATTGAGATAAGCACTTCAGAAGATGAAAATCTCAACTTCACCAAATGACTCAACTTTTGATGTTGGTTGGAATAAAATGCTTTTTTCAGCGAGTTAAGATCTTCAGTCGACCAAAATCTCACCTTCACCAAATGACTCAAGTTCTGATGTTTGTTTGACTAACATGCTTATTGCAGAGAGATAAGCACTTCAGAAATCACAAGTCTCAACTTCACCCAATGACTCAACTTTTGATATTGTTTTGAATAACGTGCTTATTTCAGCGAGATAAGCATACCAGAAGACTAAAATCTCACCTTCACCAGATGACCTAACTTTTGATGTTGGTTAAATTAAAATTCTTATTTCAGTGAAAAAGCACATCAGAGTTCAAAAATCTCACCTTCACCAAATGACTTAATTTTTTTAAGCTGTTTTGACTAACATGCTTATTTCACTCTGATTAGCACATCACTAGACCTAATTGAACTTCAACAAATGACTCAAGTTTCGATGTTAGTTTGATTAACATGCTTATTTGAGTGAGATAAGCACTTCAGAAGTCAAAAATCTCAACTTCACCAAATGACTCAACTTTAGATGTTGTTTTGACTAACATGCTTCTTTGAGTGAGATAAGCACTTCAGTAGGCAAAAATCTCAACTTCACCAAATGACATAATTTTTAATGCTGGATGGATTGAAATTCTTATTTCAGCGAGATAAGCACTTCAGAAGACAAAAATCGGAACTTCGCCAAATGACTCAATTTTTGATGTTAATTTGAGTAACGTGTTCGTTTCTAGTGAGTTAAGCACTTCAGAAGACTAAAATCTCACCTTCACCAGATGACCTAACTTTTGTTGCTGGTTTAATTAAAATGCTACTTTCAGCGAGTTAAGCACTTCAGAAGTCAAAAATCTGAACTTCAGCAAATGACACAATTTTTTATGTTCGTTTGACTAACGTTCTTATTTCAGCGTTATAAGCATATGAGAAGACAAAAATCTCAACTTCACCAAAGGACATGACTTTTGATCCTGGTTGGACTAAAATGCTTATTTCAGTGAGCTGAGCACTACAGAAGTGAAAAATCTCAACTTCATCAAATGACTTGATTTTTGATGCTGGTTGTATTAAAATGCTTATTTCAGCGAGTTCAGCACTTCAGAAGAACAAATTCTGAACTTCAACAAAAGACTCAAGTTTTGATGTTGTTTTGACTATCATGCTTACGCGAGTGAGATAAACAGTTCAGCAGGCAAAAATCTCAACTTTACCAAATGACATAATTTTTAATGCTGGTTGGATTAAAATTCTTATTTCAGTGAGATAAGCACTTCAGAAGAAAAATATTGGAACTTCACCAAATGACTCAATTTTTGATGTTAATTTGACTAACATGCTTTTTTCCGCGAGTTAAGCACTTCAGAAGACGAAAATCTCACCTTCACCAAATGACCTAACTTTTGATGCTGGTTTAATTAAAATGCTTCTTTCAGCGAGTTAAGCAACTCAGAAGCCAAAAATCTGAACTTCAGCAAATGACACAATTCTTTATGTTCGTTTCACTAACGTGCTTATTTCGGCGTTATAAGCATATCAGAAGACAAAAATGTCAATTTCACTGAAGGACCTAACCTTTGATGCTGATTTGACTGGAATGCTTATTTCAGTGAGATAAGCAGTTCAGAAGTCAAAAATCTCAACTTCACCGAATGACTTCAATGTCGGTGCTGTTTTGTCGAACATGCTCATTTCACTAAGATAAGCACTTCAGAAGACCAAAATCTGAACTTCAACAAACGACTCAAGTTTTGATGTTGGTTTGACTAACATGCTTATTCAGCTTTTAAAACAATTCAGAAATCAAAAATCTCAACATCAGCAAATGACTTAATTTTTGATGCTGTTTTGACTAACATGCTTAATTCACTCAGATATGCAGATCAGAAGACCAATATCTGAAATTTTTTGATGTTGGTTTCAATGACATGCTTATTTCATTGAGATAAGCACGTCTGAAGATCAAAATCTCAACTTCACCAAGTGAATCAACTTTTGCTGTTGTTTTGACTGCCGTGCTTATTTCAGCGACTTAAGCACTTCAGAAGAAGAAAATCTCAACTTCACCAAATGACTCAACTTTTGATGTTGTTTTGACTGACGTACTTATTTCAGCGAGTTCAGCACTTGAGAAGACTAAAATCTGAACTTCTCCAAATGACTCAGTTTTTAATGTTGTTTAGACTAACATGCTTATTTGAATGAGACAAGGACTTCAGAAGTCAAAAATCTCAACTTCACCAAATGATTTAATTTTTAACGCTGTTTGGACGAAAATGCGTCTTTCAGCGAGATATGCAAATCAGAAGAAAAAAATCTGCAATGCACCAAATGGCTGAATTTTTGATGTTGGTTTGACTAACATGCTTATTTCAGCCTTTTAATCATTTCTGAAGGCAAAAATCTCAACTTCACCAAATGACTTAATTTTTGATGCTGGTGGAATTAAAATGCTTATTTCAGAGAGTTAAGCACTTCAGTAGACATAAATCTGAATTTCACCAAATGACTCAATTTTGATCTTGTTTTGACCACGGTGCTTATTTCAGTTAGATAAGCATATCAGAAGACCAAAATCGCAACTTCACCAAAACACTCAACTTTTGGTGCTGGTATGGTGAAAATGCTTATTTCATTGATATAAGCACATCAGAGGTCAAAAATCTCACCTTACCAAATGACTTAATTTTTTAATGCTGTTTTGACTAACATGCTTATTTCACTCAGATAAGCACTTCAGAAGACCAAAATCTGAACTTCAATCAATTGACTCAAGATTTGATGTTGGCTAGACTAACATGCTTATTTGAGTGAGATTAGCAGTGCAGAAGTCAAAAATCTCAACGTCAAAAATGACTTAATTTTTGATGCTGTTTTGACTAAAATGCTTATTTCACTCAGATAACCACATCAGAAGACCAATATCTGAATTTCACCAAATGAGATTGATTTTGATGTTGGTTTGAATGAGGTGCTTATTTCATTGAGATAAGCACTTCAGAAGACGAAGATCTCAACTTCACCAAATGACACAACTTT
>NW_025970929.1:0-11330 GCF_021869965.1 Rhincodon typus | reverse complement strand
GAGAGATACCCTCCTAACCCACGGGATCACCTTTCCGGTATTGAAGCGTGTCCAGGTGCCTCTCCATGCAGGCGGGTGCATTCAGCGGAACGCCCCAGCAGTTCTCCATGCCCACCCCCCTCCTCTCCCGTCACCGGCAGCTCAGGCACCGCGTGCTTCCGGTTGACCCCTGACCCCGCACATCTCGCGAGCTTTCTCCCACCTCAGGGGGAAACGGTCACGCCCGCCGCCATTTTGGTCTAGGGGTCGGTGGCGGAGAGGGTGGAGACCGCAACTACGCCGGGAAACTCTCCTCTACCCCTCCCTTTATAATCTCCCCCAGAGCGGCGGGCTGCTGTTGAGAGAGAAACATTCGCGGTCATGTTGTCCCGCGTCGTCCTGGCTTCGGGTAAGAGAGAGAGATTGTGAGAGATACCGGGGTTCGGTCAGACAAGGACACGGGAGGGGAAAGTGAGCGGATTGTGCTCCGAAGGCCGTCGGGCACCATCTCCTCCCGGGCCCCGCCGTGCACCTTCACCAGAGGCACACTGCACACTTCCTGCTCCTGAACGGAGCTGCCGTAATGTCCCTGACTCAACAACAACAAAATAAAGGGCCACTGGGCCTGAAACGTTAACTCTGTTTCTCTCTCCACAGACCCGCTTAGCTTCTCCAGAAATTTCTGTTTTTTTTTGTCAATGTTCGCTATTGCTGGGGCCTGGCTCTTCACGTTCTCCAAGCAACGTTAGCCGCCTCAATCGATTCAGCGCCCACCTTAAAGGTCGCTAACCATCACCAGCCTAACAACACACATCCTCACCCAATGAGAGATTTGACAACCATATTTGCAACACTTAGAACTGCACTGAAAGACTTGACCATTTAATCTCATTTTCGCTTATGTTGATTTTTCTAATTGTAGTTACCGTTATCTACTAAGCCTGCTAATTGGTGGCCAGACAAATCCGTGTTGACAAGTGATTCAAAGGTTTCTGGAGAGTGCTGCGTATATTGGAGTTTTGAATGCTTTTGCGTACAAGGAGCCACTGAAGCTTTATACGCAGCAGGGACTTCAAAAACAAAGCCAGGGAGCTTTAAATATTCGGCAGATTATGCTTTGAGGATATTGCTGTCTATAGAGGGGTGGGGGCGTGCAGTATGAGGACGAAATAAGATTTCAATCCGAGGCTGCAATGGTTAAAAACCAGCCCAACCCGTACTTGCGATTTAAGGTCTTAGAATAGCAAACCCACTATCAGGTTTGACGTATTTGCACTGAATCCAAGTTCGCTAAAGATTTATAAGCAAAGCTTGATTTCATGACTAAGCTCAGACATCGTGTCACTTTTTTTAAAAATGAAGTTTGGCTGCAATTTTCAATTGTTTCTGATTCTCTGAATATACACATTATGTTTAATCAATATGGAAACTATTTAAAACAAATGAACGAACTGCGAATGCTGTAAGTCGGAAACACACAGAAGTTGCTGGAAAAGCTCAGCAGGTCTGGCAGCATCTGTGAAGAGAAATCAGAGTTAATATTTTGGGTCCTCAACAGATTTGAGGTGGTGGAGCAACAGCAACTTCTGTTGATGGTAACTATTTATATAATTTTGGAGAAAACAGTGGTGAATAGCAATACAGAATAAGGTCTGGTAGTATTTGGCCCTGGACCAAATGTCAAATTACTACGCTTTCTTTATAGTTTCTGTTGTTCTATAAACTCTGACTATCTTTCATATTGTAGAGCCTCATTCCAGCTGTTGCATTTTTTTAATTATTACTTTAAATTGCAGAGACTGAGGGCTTTAGAAACCTTCCATGACAGTGAGATGTAAAGGAATTTCAAATCAAAAAAAGTTACTTAGCTTCATTTTAAATGTGGGACCAAGCAGACTGGAGGTTTATTTCTGCTACTGTTCCTATACAACTAGTGGCAAGCTGAAGCACAATGAGTTTTTTTTTAAGCATTGGCATTCACATTATCTTGTCACTTCTGGGACATGACCAATGGAATTGGCATCTGATGTCTGAGGGTCCCTAGTAAAAAGTTAGGTTGGTACTGTTTCTAACAGCTGGAAGATTGCCAATTAAAATTTGTCCAAATGATAATTGACTCCAAAAGGATAGTTGAAGATTGAGCCTATGTTCTTCAGACTTCAGGGCACAGCTACTGTCACAGGATGAATTTGGGTGTTTGTTTTCTGCATTGATCCACAAAAAATGCAGAGGATAGTTTCATTCGTTAATACGTTTACTGACCAATTTGTGCTTGTCTTAAGCATTTATGTATAACTTTTTTTCAGCTGGTGCTTTGAAGACTTCGGCACCTATCACTGCCAGGTTAGTAATAGTTTCTTGACTATAGAAGTTAACCAAAATGATAAATGTTTGATGCAATCCATTGCAAAAGTTGCAAAACTATAATTACTGAGTTTCTTTGCACTTGTTAATTCAGGGTATCATTTCCACACACCTTGCTTCACCTATAGAATCCATATTCTGCTATTCTAATTGGGATTAAAATGAAATAGTCTGTACATTTTGAATGCGTAAGGTTTATCTAAATTGTAGTGATCGTCACTTCACCCAGGGAGCCCTCTTGAGACAAAATTATAATGATGTTTCAAGCAATGATAATTTTTGTCTAAAATCTGAAAATTGTGCAGCATTGTCAATAGTTTCTTTTTTTTTTCCAGTTTATTGCCAGTATCCAAGTCTTTTCATATAAGCTGTCAGTCTCGGGCACCAGTGCCACCCCTTCCTGAGGAAGGAGGCAAAGTGCGTCATGGTTTGTTTCCAGAAGAATTTTTCCAATTCTTGTACCCAAAAACTGGGGTAACAGGTCAGTGCATAATACCTTAACAAATACAGCAGATGTATAGTGAGTTGCAAAGTATAGTTGAAATTATAGTGTAATAGAGCCCAAACACCAACATAGACTGTTTGGGCTGAATGGCCTGTTTCTGTACCATCTATTCTTTGCAATCTTCTGTTTTCTAAATTGCTTTATTTATCCTTTCTTGTGTTAAAATACAGGTTATTGGTTTCCACTTCTTCATATTTCCGGAAACATCTTTTGTGAATATTTTATTTTTAGATCTGAACTTTAATTTAGTCCAAACCTTGGGGGTTGGGGGAGAAATTTGACTGTGGATGAGCAGTGGAAGTGTTGTTTCAAATTCATTAATTACTTGCAAGTTGTCGGAACCGTATCTAAAGTGTTGGTATCACTAAAGATCGTTTGGAAAGTAATGTTTAATGTTCCAGAGTGAAAAATGTTTAGCTATTAATGAAGGCTAACCTTTGATTGCATTGGACTTGTTTTCTGTGCAACTTAGTACATAAATTCTATTTCTTATACTATTTAATCTCTAAGCAGGGTCTTGTTGAACTGTCTTCTATGTAAATGGTATTTGAATTATTGTATAATTTTAATGAACAGAAGAAAATTTTTCTAACCGGAGTCACTTTTAATGCCTTTATGATCAATCTTTGTACCTGCTTATTTGTTGTTTTCTTTTCTCATTAGGCCCTTATATGTTTGGAGTTGGGCTGTCGACTTACCTTCTGTCAAAGGAAATTTACGTCATTAACCATGAAACATTTTCAGCTATCTCAATTGGCATTGTTATCCTCTATGCTGTCAAAAAGTATGGCAAGGACGTGGCAAAATTTGCTGACCAATTGAATGAGGTAAGTATAGTGTGATTTTTTTTTTTAAAAAGTTGAGGCAGAAACATAAGAACCAATAGCGGGAAGAGACTTTTGTCCCATTGAGTCTATTCTTTTTGGTCTATATAGTTTTGTGAACCTATTCCTTTCCTAAATTTCCTCTAAGAAATGTTTTGTGCAAATTCTCATTAAACGAAGATTGACAAAATACCAGTGACGTATTAATGGTTCAGCTGCATTCTAATACACTAATTTATTTGACAATTTCAGGCCAAGGTTCAAAAAGCACAAGAAGTAAAAGATCTAGCCATTACTAGCTTACAAGAAGCTATTGAAGCAGAAAAAAAAGAACAGTGGAGAACAGAAGGACGCCATCACCTTTTTGATGCAAAGCGGGTATGAACGCATTTTATTTTAGTGGTCCATTTTTAATTATTGCAATTTATTGACTATATACTCTTGTCACTTGCAACAGTTTTAAATTTAAGTCAATGATGTTCCCAATGGTGTATCTTTAATGTGTATATAAAAGTATGAATTTTTAATATTTACTGCTGCATTATGTTACATGTATTATCAGAGATAGCAGGTGCAGGCATTTACAAATTTTGTCTGCTTGCAGAACAATGTTGCAATGATTCTAGAAACGAACTACCGTGAACGACTGCACATGGTGTATGATGCAGTGAAGAAACGTCTGGATTACCAAGTCGGTCTCCAGCATCTACAGCGAAGACTTGCACAACAGCACATGGTTAACTGGGTGGAGAAGAGTGTAATCCAGAGTATCACACCTCAGCAGGTAGACAGAGAAATAAACTAAAAGGCACTGGTTTTCATATTGACCATCCTGTTAATACAGGCGTAATTATAAAATTGCCAACTCCATTTTAATATGTAAAAACATGCAAATCTTTCTGCAGTACGAGAAGACTTTTATGCATGCTGTAATCTGGACACGTAGTGCAAGATAAAAATTTGAACCACCCAACGCATTTAGAACTGGCTTTTTTTTTGTTTATTTCAATGCATCCAAATAATGTTTGCAGCAGATTTGTGCATGTTTTTCATTCCTGCCCTACCTCTTTAGGAGAGGAGTCTTGTGTTGGACTGTAATTCTGAAGTATCTTCAATACTTGCATAATTTCTTTTTGGAAATCATTTATGGGATGTGGAAATTGCTGGCTGGGCCAGCATTTATTACCCTTCCCTAGTTGCTCTATGAAGATGGTGAGAAGACCCCTTGAATCATTACAGTCTATTCTATGTAGATGGATTTGCAATGCCATTAGGGAGGGAGTTCTAGAATTTCAACCCAGCAATTCTGAAGGAACAGCAATATATTTCCAAGTCTAGATGGTGAGTGACTTGGAGGGGAACTTTTCGGGTGGTGGTGTTCCTGTGTATCTATTTCTCTTGTTCTTCTAGATGGTAATAGTTAATGAATTTTCACATAGGAAATTGAATGTGACTGTCAGATAAAATACAGATGTCATTTTTTATATTATTGAGATTCTGATGTCCTGAATTTGTTTCTAAATGATTGGGACCTCACTGACTCCTCCCACTTCCCTAAATCTGGCTGGGACTGACCTGACAATAGACCCAGATCTTTCTGGGTGACCATTGTGTCACACTTTTCTAAGTTGACTTTTTTAGCTTTTTAGTCATGTTATGACTAAAAATAATGTGTTTTGGCTAATATTTTGCTTTTCTGTTCACAGGAGAAAGAGAGTATTGCCAAATGCATCTCTGACCTTAAAGCACTGGCAAAGACCGCTCAAGCAAAGGTTTAACCTTGATCCAGAATTGCTATTGACATAACATCTCTGCAGATTTGTAGACATTTATGTATATGTAACACTGAAAAAATGTAATCTAGCTTCCTTATAAATGTTCTTGTAATCTGGAGCAGAACATTAAATGGAATGTTGATAAATCTACAGTTGATATTGTTCCTTTGCCATTGTTATTTGCCATAACGGTCTGTATCATGTTCAAAGATGCTACCTATGGAGCATGTTTAATTTTTTGTCTAATTTTCATTTTTTACATACCAACAGCATTCAGTATAATTCTCAATTGCTAGTAGTAATGTTTGTTTAATATCCTTTCATAGGATGTGGGTGGTGTTGGCATAGCCAGCATTTATTGTCCATCCTTAACAGCACTTGAGAACATAATGGTGAACCACTGTAGTCCATCTGTTGAAGGTATTCCCACAGAGCTATTAGGAAGGGAGTTTCAAAATGTTGATACTGTGACAGTGAAGGAACAGCTATATTGCTACAAGTCAGGATAGTGTATGGCTTGGAAGGGAACGTGCAGCTGGTGTTCATGTGTGTCTGCTGCCCTTGTCCATCATGGGTTTGAAGATGCAATTGGACAAGCCTTGGTTAGTTGCTGTAGTGCATCTTGTATATACTGCAGATTTTGCCATCCTGTCGATTTGAGAGAGTAAAATGTAAGGTGGTGGATAGGGTACAGATCAAGCAGACTGATTGATTCTGTCAGCTGCTTGAGTATTGTTGGACAAAGTCAGAAGTCACACAACACGAAGTTATAGTCCAACAGGTTTATTTGAAATCACAAGCTTTCGGACCGTGGCCCCTTCGTCAGATGAAGTAAGAGAGAAACACGCAGAACACAGAATTTATGGGCAGAGAGATCAAAAGACCATACAAATGGTGAGAGTGGAATGTTGAATAGTAAGTCTCTGCAGGTTATCAGAAGTGTTGGATGGTATGAGTGAAGTGTCAACAGCTGAATAACAATGAAAGAATGCCCCATAATCCAATTAAATGAGGCAGAGAGATAATTACAAAAACTTAAAAAGGTGTTAAAGACAAACAAAATGACTGGAATAACATGATAGATATCAGAGTCACATCCTGAGGGTCTAATCAAAAAATAAGTAATCCAAAACTGTACAAACTAATTAAGGAGGAGAGATCATAACAATTTATCCAGGTGATAGTGTCAAAACATGACAGTGGGGAAGATTTCAGATGTAGAACAGTGTGTTGGGGGTCACATGTAGCATGACATGAACCCAGGATCATGGTTGAGGCCGTCTTTATGGGTATGGAACTTGGCTGTCAGTTTTGCTCAGCAATTCTGCGTTGTTGTGTATCCTGGAGGCCATCTCGGAGGCTGATTAGCCGAAGGTTGAAAGCTGAACGTCCTTGACCACCTGAAGTGTTCACTGACTGGGAAGGAACATTCTCTGTCTGGGGATTGTTGCATGATGGTTAGTCATCTGATGACTCGGCGTCTGCATGGTCTGACCAATATACCAATCCTTGAGGCATCCTTGCCTGCATTGTGCGAGATAGACAACATTGGCTGAATCACGTGTGTATCTGCTGTGTATATGGTGGGTAGTGTTCTCATGTGTGATGGTAGTATCCATGTCGATACACTGACATGTCTTGCAGAGTTGCCTAGGCAATGTTATGTAGTGTTGTGGTCGATGTTCTCCTGAAGGCTGAGTAGTTTGCTGTGAACGATGGTCTGTTTAAGGTTTGGCGTTTGTTTGAAGGCGCGAAGTGGAGGTGTAGGCATGATCCTGGTGAGGTGCTTGTCATCATTGACAGGCTGCAAAGAACATGACGTAGTCTCTACTCCCGGGAAGTACTGAACGATGAAGGTTACTCTAGCGGTCGTATCCTGTGTCTTCTGAGGAGGTCGTTGCAGTTTCTTGCTGTGGCACGTTGGAACTGGCGATCGACGAGTTGAGCATCATATCCCATTCTTATGAGGTCATCCTTCAAAATTTTTAGGTATCGTCTCGTTCCTGCTCATCTGAGCAGATCTTGTGTATGAGCAGGGCTTGTCCGTTGAGGATGGCTTCTTTAATATGTTTAGGATGGAAGCTAGAGAAGAGCAGCTTCGTGGGGTTATCTGTGGGCTTGTGGTAGGGTAAGGTACAAAGGTGTCTGCCCTTGATGAGGATGTGTGTGTTGAAGAAAGACTGATTCTGAACAGTAGCCAGTGGTAAGTCTGATGGTGAGATGAAACTTGTTGATAGCAGTATGTAGTGGTTTCAATGATTCCTGCCATGAGTCCAAAGGAAGAAAATGTTGTCGATGTATCTGGTGTATAGCATTGGTCGGAGGTCCTACACAACGTAGAAGTCTTGCTCAAATGTGTGCATGAAAATTTTGGCATATTGGGGTGGAAATTTGGTCCCCATGGCTGTTCTGTGTGTGTGAATGAAGAACTGGTTGTTGAAGGTGAAGATGTTGTGGTCGAGGATGAAGTGATGAGTTGTAGAATGGTATCTGGAAATTAGCACTTGTTATTAAGTAATGAGTCTGTTGCAGCGATGCCATCGGTATGGGGGATGCTGGTGTAGAGTGCCGAAGCATCCATTGTGATGAGGAATGTTCCTGGTTCGATTGGTCTGTGGGTGCTGAGTTTCTGTAAAAAATCTGTAGTGTTGAGACAGAGTTTCCTTGTACAGTGGGTTTCAAAATGCCCACCACGTAGCCAGAGGGGTTCTCCCACTGGGTCCCATTGCCTGATACGATGGGATGTCCAGGCGCGTGGACTTCGTTTATCTTCAGAAGGCAGTAAAAGTCTCTTTTGTGACAAGTACGGGTGATGAGAGTGCATAGGATACTCTGAAGATCTGAATCAAAGGTCTTGATCAATCTGTTCAGTGGACGGGTTGTTCTTTGCTTGGATGGGGAGGTGGTTCTCTGTAGTGTTCCTGGTTGTTCAGTGTTGTTGGAGCTGTGTTCATCCAGGCCAGTGGAGAGTTTTTCATCTCATGTCTGCATTGTGTCCTATAGATGACAGGCAGACTTTTGAGGAGTCAGGAGACGAGTGACTCGCTGCAGAACTCCATGTCTGAACTGTTCTTGTGGTATAGTTTTTATGTGGCTGATCCAGTTGAATTCATCTGTCCATGGCAGTTTCAGCAGAAGAGATCATCATACAATCCTGGAGATGAAGTCCCACCTTCATATTGAAGATACCCTACATTGTGATGTGTGACACAATCATTGTGCTAAATGGGTTGGATTTCAAACAGATCTAGCAATTCAGCTGGTCATCCATGTGCGCTCAGGCCATTAGCAACGGTGTAATTGTGCTCAACACAACCAGACATGTGCTTCATTCTACTAATAACTGTCAAGCCAAGGGCTAAATCCTTGCTTAATGAAACGTGTTGGAGGGCATGCTTACAATTGAGATGTCACTTGTGTGCTAAACAGCATAAGCAGTAATACATTAGCTGCATTATCCTCATCAACCCTTTCCACTGCCTCTTCAAAATACTGCAACAAGTTAGTTAAACACAATTTCCCCTTCGGAATCCAATGCTTGCTGTTCATAAACAACCTACCTTTTCCCTCTGACTATAAATTTTATCACAAATAATTGTTCCAACAAGTTTCCCACTATTGAAGTTAAACTGACAGGTGAGTAGTTGCTGGACTTATCATTTGAGCCTTTATTTGGACAATAGCTGCAATCCTTCAGTGATCTAGTACCTTCCCTGAGTCTTGAGAGAATGGCGGTGCCCCTTGAATTTTCACTAACTTCCTTCAATATCCTGAGATGCATCACATCTGGCCCTAGTTTCTTCTGAACTTTAAGTTTTGATAGCTTATCAATCACTTTCCTTTTATTAAATTTTGAAACCATATAGTGACAGAGTATCCTCTGTCACCATGGCCTGAGTTGTATTTATCTCTTTGGCAAAGACAGGTGCGAAGTATTGATTTAACATCCCAGCTGTAATTTCCTTCCATGTGTAAATCCCCTTTTTCATCATGAATTGGCCCAACTCCTTGCACTACCCTATTACTACTAACACCTGTAGGAAACTTTGGGACTCTCCTTTATGTTAGTCATTTCTAATAATCCATATTTGCTTTTCTGTTAAGCTTTTCCACCTCTCCTCTGAACCTTCTGTATTTCACTTTGTTCTCAATTGTATTTGCAATCTGGTATCTGTTGTAAGTATACTTGCTTCTTTAAACAGTCTATTTCCTTTAGCATCCAAGGAACTCTACCCCCCTCTTTTGAGGGAATATATCTTTATTGTACCTGACCAATCTCTTCTTTGAAAATAGCCAATTTCTCAACTTTTGTAGTTTTTTCTGACAACCTCTCATTCCAGTCCGTCTGGCCCAGCTCTGTTCTTAGACCGTTGAAGTAGGGTCTCCCCTAGTTTATTATTCTTGCTCTGGATTACCTATTACCTGGTACAATAGGTAATCATCTTAATCTGAAGGTACAATGATCACTGTGCCCACTCCCTTTCCCAGCCCTGTCCATTGACATTTGATCTTTTTGGCCCACCTAATTTCTCAAAACTTGGTCCAGCAATGCATCTTTTTCTGTTGGTCTGGGCACAAACTGCTGTAAGAAATGTTCCTCAACGTACTCTAATAAAGCATAGACATTAACACTATCTTAGCCCGTATTCAGATTATTGAAGACCTCAGTTATACTCAATTTGTAATGGGTTCTCCCTGTAATTTCCCTGCAGATTCGTTGCTCTATATACTTGACACTAGTTAGTGGTCTGTAGACTACGCAAAACAATGTAATTACATTCTTTTGTGGTTCCTCTGTTCTAGCCAAATTGGTTTTGTCCTTGAACCCTCTGTGGTGTCCTATTTCTCCAGCACGTTTTCTATCTTTTCTGAACACCCAAAAATCTTTAATGCCCAATCTTGACTTTCTTTGAGCTAGGTCTCTGTTAAAGTCACATCAATTTGCACCTATAACTTCTCAATCTAATTGACCACATTCCATGCAAATAAAGGACAAAGAATTTTGACCTGAAATTGTTGAAGTCAGTATTGCTTCTGGAGGGCTCTGATGTGTCCAGTTGAGAGATGATGTCCTGTTCAATTGGCTTACAGTTTCATTGGAATGGTAGGAACCCAGGGAAAGAAAAGATTCTCGTGTTCCTTATTCTGCACTGATTCTTTTTTGAAAGATTTCACTATATTTGACTCCAATATTCTCTCCGCAAGTCTGATTTTTTTATTTTATTCGTTCATGGTATGTAGACCTCACTATCTGGGCTGGGATATATTCACCACTCATTGAGAATCGGGAGAAGATGGTGATGAGCTGCCTTCTTGAACTGCAGCAGTGCTTGCAGTACAAGAACTCCCACAATGCTGTTAGGGAGGAAGTTGGTTACTCCATAAAGAAGAATTCCTTCAAATTAGCCATAAATTTACATTTCACGGTTTGAACCTGAGTTGTTTTGTCTTGCATTCTCGATTTACCAAAGTCATACTTTTCTATTCCATCAGAGGGAAAAACATACTTGATCTCATCCTGACCATTCTGCCGACTGCAGATCCATCTGTCCGCAGTATCAGTAAGAGTAACCACCACACAGCCCTTGCGGATACAAAGTCCTGCCTTCACATTGAGAATACTTTCCACTGCGTTGTGTGGCGCTATCAACATGCTAAATGGGACAGATTTTGAATAGATCTAACGACTCAACTGGGCATCCATGACGTGCTGTGGGCCATCGACAGCAGAGGAATTGTTCTCCAACGCAATCTGCAACCTCATAACCCAGCATATGTCCCACTCAACCGTTACCGTCAAGCCAGGGGATCAACCCTAGTTCAATAGAAAGTGCAAGGGGGTAAACCAGGAGCGGCACCAGGCATACCTAAAAATGAGGTATC
>NW_025970928.1:0-11331 GCF_021869965.1 Rhincodon typus | reverse complement strand
TTTTCTGAAGAAGGGTCTAGGTCCGAAATGTCAGCTTTCCTGCTCCTCTGGTGCTTCTTGGCCTGCTGTGTTCATCAATCAAAATAAATGCCTGGTTAAATGGTCACCCTATTCTAATGGAGGTTGATACCGGCACGGCCATTTCAGTGATCGCAGAACCAGTTTTTAACAAAATTCACTCTGGACTCCAACCCTTACGTTTGTGCAAGACCTCAGCTACACTGAGAACCTTTACTGGGGAACCTTTACAAATTAAGGGTGCAGCTTAGTTGCAGTCTCTTATGAGAAGCGGCTGGTTCAGTTACTACTGATTGTCATAAAAGGCTCGAGCCCAAGCTTGATGGGGTGAAATTAATTGAGAGAGATTCACCTAGAATGGACCAACATTTTATGATTAGAAAATGGGTGCCTGAGTGAAGTCCTGGCAAAACTGAAACAAGGGAGCAAGTATAATTGTCCTGAACAAGTTCACTTCCAGGTACTGACTGAACGCCACCAAAGTTATCCAGGGGTTTCCAAAATGAAGATTATTAGCAAGATGTTATATCTGGTGGCCAGGCTTGCATGCTGAAATAGCTGCATTCATGGGGCAGTGCCCAAAGTACAACAAAGACAAAAATTCCCACCAGTTGTGCCCCCACATTCGTAGGAATGGCTGGGTAAACCCTGGATTCGGTTAAACGTTGACTATGCAGGTCCTTTCATGGACTCAATGTTCTTCGTCATTGTGGATGTCCACTCAAAGTGGCTGGACGTGTATGGAGTTCAAATGTCAAACACGTGGACGACGATAGAAAAACTGTGTGCATCTTTTGCAATATGTGGACTCCAGGAATTGTTGATCACAGAGAATGGGTATTTATTTACCAGCAGGAAATTTGAGCATTTCCTAAAGTCAAACAGTATTCAACATATAAGGACAGCTCTGTGCCATCCATCAGCCAATGGTTTGGCAGAAAGAGCAGTCCACACTTTGAAGACAGGATTAAAGAAACAGCCTACAGCTTCACTAGATACCAAACTGTCTGGAGCCCTTAGGTTCTCCCTCTCCGTCAAGCTTTGAAGATACCTCTGAATCTGAGATGGACAAGGTGGATGTTGCTAATGCCTTTGATACCTGAAGATAAGAATGAATTTCTTCCTAGACGCTCCGGGCACAAGATGTGAGCTGCTGTGCGTTATATGTGCTCATATCAGAGTCAGAATTGGAAGAACCTGACCCAGTTCTAAAAAGGCCCCACAAGGCCTCTAAAAAGGCCTCTGTCCTTGGAATAAAAAGGGGAGGGATGTAGTGATTGTAAATGAAGTCAGCCAGGTGGACATTGTAGAATATGAGTTCCCTGATTGGGGCTGTTAATCTGGTCCAATCAGGGAGCCCTGGCTGACAAATAAGAATGGGAGTGTCAGACATCCTGTTCCCTCTTAGAGCATGCTCTGACTGAGCTGGATCAGTGTCAAGGACTCTCCACAAGTAAATAAAGGGTGACTTACTGATGGGATACTGGCCTCCAAGGAGTTATTTCACCTACATGTTATATCAGTGATGAAACCTGTTCCACTTATGGCAGTAATATGAACAGAACTAGTTTCTCTGTTAGTGCAAAGTCTATGAAATGATTTATTGTGCTTCTATTTTAAGCAACAAATGTTGTTATTGGATTTTCCATTGGCATTACATAATACTTTCATTGTCAGGTGAGTAAACAAGCCTATTGGATGAGCAAACCAAACTTCATCCAACCTAAACTGATCCCAACACTTTTAAAGTGAAAGAAGATTAATACCAAACTAATATGAATCAAAGCCAATCATACAGGTAAAATTACAGCTCAACTAAAAGGTTTCTTGTGCCAATTTCCATCAATTGCAACCCTCCCAAACCACAATGATTGAAGTTAGGCTGTGGCCCAGGCCAATAAACCAGCCAAGTTTATGTGGGTTTGACTTTTCATCCCATTATTGTGACAAAGGTTCCATTGCTTCAAAGGCCAAATTCTCTTCAGTGCACATCTGGACCCACTTCTCATTGAGGTTCGGATGGAGTGCTAGGCACAGTTGAGTGAGATAAAAGCTAATTACAAAGTTGCAGTCATAGCACTCTGTTCCAAATTAAATCTGACATCAGTCAAATCAAACACCTGAAATTAATAAAATGATAGTTTCTGTGGTAAGAATCAAATAAGCTTGCAGAGCAGAATATTTCCGCTGAGAATGCCCAACCTAACAATGTGATGGAATCACCTCCAAGGATGACTTTCAAAAAGGAACTCTGTAAATACTTGAAGAGAGAAAATCTGTACAGCAAATGTGAAAAAATAGGGAAGTGCAACTATTTGGGTTGCTTTGTGAAAAAGTTAACATAGTTATAACGGGCCAACTGCCTCCTGTGCTGTATGGTGTGGAAGGTGCAGGTGTTGAACTGGGTGGACAAGGTCAGAAATTACAATTGGGTTATACTCCAACAAGTTCATTTGAAACCACAAGCTTTCGAAGTGTTGCCCTTTCATCATGCAAAGAAAGAGAGAAACACACAGGCACAGAATTTGTAGGCATAGAGATCAATGGGCAGAGAGATCAAAAGATCATACAAATGGTGTTAGTGGACAGGCCGAATAATAAGTCTTTGCAGGTGATCAAGAGTGTCAGACAGTGTGAGTAAATTGTCAACAGATGAATAACAAGTGAAGGGATGACCTATAATCCGATTAAATGAGGCAGAGAGATAATTACAAACCAAATGACTGGAATAACATGATAGGTGTAAGAGTTGCATGCCAAGGGTCTAATCAAAGCGAAAAGTAATCAAAACTGTACAACCAGTTGAGGCAGAGAGATCATAACAATTTCTCAAGGTAATGGTGTCAAAACAGGATAGTAAGGAAGATTTTATTGGTATAGAACAGTGTGGTGGGGTCACATGCAGCATGACCAAGATCACAGTCGAGGCTGTCTTCATGGGTACCAAACTTGGCTGTCAGTTTCGGTTCAGCGATTCTGCGTTGTTGTGTATCTTGAAGGCTGCTTTGGAGGATGCTTATTTGAAGATTGGAGGCTGAATGTCCCTGACTGCTGAAGTGTTCCCCAACTGGGAGGGAACTTTCCTATCTGGCAATTATTGCGCAGTGTCCATTCATTTGTTGTTGTAGCTTCTGCATGGTTTCGCCAATATAGAATGCCTTGGGGCATCCTTGCCTGCAGTGTATGAGATAGACAACATTGGCCAAGTTACATGAGTATCTGCCCTGTGCATGGCGGATGGTGTTCCCATGTGTGATGGTAGTGTCCATGTTGATGATCGGGCATGTCTTGCAGTGGTTGCCGTAGCAGGGTTGGGTGGTGTTGTGGACAATGTTGACCTGAAGGCTAGGTAGTTTGCAGCGAACGATTGTCTGTTTACTGTTTGGCTGTTGTTTGAAGGCAAGAAGTGGAGGTGTAGGATGATCTTGGCAAGATGCTCATCGTCATCGATGACATGTTGAAGACTGCAAAGAACATGGTATAATTTCTCCACTTGGGAAACTACTGGAAAACAACGGGTACTCCATCGGTCATTTCCTGTGTCTGTCTTCTGAGGAGGTCGTTGCAGTTTTTTGCTGTGGCATGTCGGAGCTGGCAATCAATGAGTTGAGCATCGTATCCCATTCTTATGAGGGCGTCCTTCAAAATCTTTAGGTTTCTGTTGCGTTCCTCCTCATCTGAATAGATCCTGTGTATGCACAGGGCTTGTTCATAGGGGATGGCTTCTTTAATATGTTTAGGGTGGAAGCTAGAACATAGAACACAGAACACAGAACATTACAGCGCAGTACAGGCCCTTCGGCCCTCGATGCTGCGCCGACCTGTGAAACCTATCTGACGCCCATCTAACCTAAACTATTCCATTATCATCCATATGTTTATCCAATGACCATTTAAATGCCCTTAAAGTGGGCGAGTCTACTATTTTTGCAGGCAGGGCATTCCACGCCCTTACTACTCTCTGAGTAAAGAACCTACCTCTGACATCTGTCCTATATCTATCACCCCTCAATTTAAAGCTATGTCCCCTCGTGCTAGCCATCACCATCCGAGGAAAAAGGCTCCCACTGTCCACCCTATCTAATCCTAGACAAGTGCAGCATCATGAGTTTGTCTGTGGGCTTGCGGTAGAATGTGGTACTGAGGTGTCTGTCCTTGATGGAGATGTGTGTGTCAAAGAATAAGACTCATTTTGAAGAGTAGTCCATGGTAAGTCTGATGGTGGGATGAAACTTCTTGATATCACTATGTAGTCATTTCAGTGATTCCTCGTCATGAGTCCAAAGGAAGAAACTGTCGTCGATGTATCTGGTGTATAGTGTTGGTCGGAGGTCCTGCGCAGCAAAGAAGGCTTGCTCGAACTTGTACATAAAAATGTTGGTATATTGGGGTGCAAATTTGGTCTCCATGGTCCTTGTGTCTGGATGAAGAACTGGTTGTCAAAGGTGAAGACATAGTGGTCGAGGATGAAGTGGATGATTGTAGGATGGCGACTGGAAATTGGCAGTTGTTTGTGTTGAGTACTGAGGCTGTTGCAGCGATGCTGTCGTCATAGGGGATGCTGGTGTAGTGTGCCGAAATATCCATGTGACGAGGAATGTTTCTGGTTCGAATGATCTGTGGGTGCTGAGTTTCTGTAAGAAATCTGTAGTGTCACAACTGAAGCTGGAGGTTCCTTGTACAATGGGTTTCAAGATGCCCATGATATAGCCAGAGAGGTTCTCGCACAGGGTCCCATTGCCTGATACAAGATATGTTGGCTTTGTGTATCTTCAGGAGGCAGTAGAAGTCTCCTTTACAAGAGGTATGTGGGATGAGGGTGCGAAGGCTACTCTGAAGGTCTGGATCAAAGGCCTTGATCAGCCTATTGAGTTGACAGGTGTGTTCTTTGATCAGATCGGCAGGTAATTGTCTGTAATATTCCTGGTTATTCAGTTGTTGGTACACATCTTTGCAGTAGTCCATTCTATTTTGTATGATGATGGCTCCTCCTTTGCTGGTTTGATGATGATGTTGCGATTGGTCTTGAGAGCATGGATGGCATTGCGTTGTGCTTGGGTGACGCTCTGCACTACCTTGTGAGCGCGGCTGATGAATCTGGCATTAACACATCTCCTGACGGCTTGAGTATATATGTCGAGCCTAAGGCAGGGACCTTCTGGAGGGGCCCAATTCGACTCTTTCTTCTTTGGTCGTTGTACCACAGATGTCCCTGTCGACAGTTCCAGCATGTTAGTTGTCTCATTGGGCTTCCTGCTGACATCCTGGGGTTTGTGGAAGAATTCCCGGACCCCCATTAACCTGATGAATTCCTCTGTGTCTGCCGCCAGACCAATGGTGTCCATTTTGGTAGTGGGGCAGAAATGTGCTCTCGGCTGAGAACTTTGATTTCGTCTGGTTGAAGGGTGCAGTCAGACAAGTTGATTTCCCTGTGGTGGTCCTGGTTTCAACCATAGTACCGGGGGAGGCTTAGTTACTGCTGGTAGTGATACCAAGTTTCTCCATTTTCCTGTTCTTGGTGTGCATGTAGGTGGTGTTGTTCCATTGCCTTTTCTACTTGGCAGTGTCTTGTAGCTGGTCCGCGAACACCGAGCGCAAGCTGAGAACATGGACTCTATCTTGATTTCAAGGTTGCAGTGTTTGCTGTAGCGCTGGTGTCTGAGATGATTGAGGAGTGTGTGTGAGGTGTGATGGCAGAGTCTCTCAGCATAGCTAGCTCAAAGAGGAGAGGATCCCAAGAAGATCACACATATCGACTCAGATATCAAGTTTCTGCAGAGATGCAAGAAAGCAGAGAAGATCCCAAAAGGACTACAGATCATGAACCCACTCAAGTCAAACTACAACACAGACTATGCTGAGAGATGGATACTGCCATCACACATGGGAAGACCACCCACCACGCAGACGGAAGATACTCATGTGACTCGGCCAATGTTGTCTATCTCATATGCTGCAGGCAAGGGTGCCCTGGGGCATGGTATAATGGTGAGACCATACACACGCTACGACAATTGATGAATGGACACTGCGCAACAATTGCCAGACAGGAATGTTCTCTCCCAGTCAGGGAACACTTCAGCGGTCAACGACATTCAGTCTCCGATCTTGGGGTAAGCGTCCTCCAAGGCGGCCTTCGAGATACACAACAATGCAAAATCACTGAGCAGAAATTGATAGCCAAGTTCCATACCCATGAGGATGGCCTCGACCATGATCTTGTGTTCATGTCGCACCAGATGTGACCCCACCACACTTCTTTATCTGTAAAATCACCCTTGCTGTCCTGTTTTGACACCATCACCTTGATAAATTGTAATGATCTCTCCGCCTTAATTAGTTTGTACAATTCTATGAAGAGGATACTTTGTTAACACTACCTTTTTCAGTACCATGCCAGTGTATTGATTAGTAATCAAAAAATTAATTTACAACTAGTAGAAGCAGTGAGATACAGAGAGCAATCATAGAAATGGGGAGACAGAAAGATCTCTCACGCAAGTGCTCGGATATCATGTGCAATGCCTCAGACTGTCTTGTAAGAGGTTAGTCAATATTTATCTAATTTGATCTGTTTTGGCATGGATTCCCTTGTGATGCTGCCTCTCCAAAGCAAAGTGGTTGGCTTTGCAGTCGCAGTAATGATTCTGCAATTCTCTGTTAGGAAGTGTTCAATTGTGTAAACCCCTCATCAACACTTATTTCCCCAGCATTATCACACAGGTGACTAAATGAATGACTGCTTTCCTTCTCACGGATGAACAAGAGGCAATTATCATTGATTTCTTTGTTAATCATTCTCTTGCTATTTTAAATTTCTTCTCTCTCCTCAAGGTATTCCCACCTTAGTAGGCCATTTTTCCATTTGCATCATCACCCAAATAGCCATTGATTACAGTGAACCTAAGCAGTAGTGTTGGCCCCTCTTTGATAATAAGTATCATCATCAGGAACAAATCCATCCTCACTTGTCAATTATTTCTTTCCCAACCTTAGTGCCAGTTGTAATACCCCTAGTGCCTTTTTGCTTGAGACCAGTAAGTCAAAAAAGACCAGGATCTAATATGTGATCTTATTAATGTGTATAGTTCAGCCAGTCTAAACGAGATTGGTGATCAGGTTGATCAGCTTGGAATGTTTTTTTGGCTGTTTTGATTTTGATAGTCCCTGAAATTGGCTGTTGGTTTGACACTCTGCTTTTTATCTACACATGTTCAGTAGAATGCTGGTGTACCAGCTTTGCATGGTCTGCTCCTTGTTGTGATTTCTGCAAGCAGCCTAGGCTATTTGCCCTGTGTTGTATGGCTACACCTATCAGCAGAGGGCCCACCAGGGAGCACTTATAGCCAGGCTACACCTCTTTACGGGATATGCAAATAACACAAATGCTGGAAATCTTAGATTCAGATATTTACAGCAGAAGGAGGCCATTTGGCCCATTGCATCTGTATCACGTAACAAAGACCTAATTATACTAAGCACGTTTCCAGCTCTTAGCCCATAACATTAGAGTCCATGGTAATGCAAGTAAGTGTCTAAATATTGTTTAAATATTAGATCATAAGAAAAAGGAACAGGAGTAGGTTGTTCAGCCCCATGACCCTGCTCTTCCACTCAATAAGATCATGGATAAGACATTCCTCATGTCCAATTTCCTGCCCTTTCGGTGTAACCTTCAATCTCCCTCCTGATCAAGAATCTATCTATCACAGTCTTAAATAAAGCTCTGCCTCCACAACTCTTGGTGGTAATTAGTTCCAAAAACCCTCAACCCCCTGAGCAATGAAACTCCACCCGGTCCCCCACCAATCTTTATAATAGGACCACGTCCTCTGGTCCTGGGCTCTGAGCGGAAACATCCTCTTGGCATTTACCCTGTCAAACCCCTTAATGATCCTATATGTTTCAATGAGATCACCTCTCATTCTTCTAAACTCCACTGAGTAGAGTGCCAATCTGTTCAACTTTTGCGCATAAGACAATCTCTCCATTCTGGGAATCATCCTAACGAACCTTCTGTGAACTGCTTTGAATGAAATCATTTCTTTCCTTAAGGGGACAAAAACTGCTCCAGTACTCCAGATGTATTCTCACCAGCACCTTGAACAATTGCAGTAAGACTCATCTACTCTTACAGTCTAGCTCCCTTGAAATAAGGGCCAACATTCCGTTGGCCTTTCCTTTTGCACCTATGTGCTAACTTTCTGCTTTGACAGTTTCTAACTCAACCACCCTTTCAGGCTGAGAGAACAACATTTCTCCTCAATTCTTCTTTTAGCTTTCTAGTTCTTATATTAAAAGTATGCTCTCATGCTATTGACCACACAACTATTGGTAAAAGTGCTTTCCAATCCATCCTATCTATATCCCTTGTAACCTAATACATCTCTATCAGGTGCCTTCACAATCTTTGCTGCTCCAAGGAAAACAACCACAGCCTGTCTACTCTTGCCCCATAGCTTAGAACCTTTGGACCAAGTAACATCCTGGTAAATCTCCACTGCACACCCTCCAGTGCAATCATATCATTCTTATAACATCAATACAGAAAATAATCTAAACTGCATAATTATAAGCAGACTAAAATAGATGGAGATGGATTTGGAATTTAGGAAGTTCATGTGGAGGTCATTGTTGGATTAAACAGGTCAAAGATCAATAGAATTCATTCTGGGAGGTAACAATGACTTTAGTGTTCAAACAGTACTCCTTCTGAAGTAATCTTTTATTCTTTCGTGGATCTGAGTATCACTGATAATGCCAGTCTTTATTGTTCAACCCTAATTCTCCTTGAGGAAATAGTGGTGAGCCATCTCCTTGAATACAACCAAATGGCTTGCTAGACTATTTTGGAGAGAAATTGGAAATCTATAACATTGTGAGCTTGGAGTCACATATCAACAAAAGCACAAAAGGAAAGGCGGATGTCGTTGCCAAAAGAATAGTAATGAATTAGATGGGATTTTATCACAATCCTGTAGTTTCATAGTCACCACTACTGAGACCATCTGTTTAAGTAGTTCCATTCATTTATGAGCTGCAATAGTGAGATTTGAGCTCATTTCTGCTGATCATTAATCCAAACTTTTAGATTGTTAATGCAGTAACACAATTACTGTGTGACTGTATCCCGAATGATGGCGAACTCTTCTGAGAATAAGGCCATCATATAAAATAAATTCTAAGAAAAAAGATTGCTTGACAGAAAAGAAAATATTGGCTATTGTAGGCAGGCAGCACTTCATCTGCCGAATGAAAATATTGACTGAAACAGTCACATAGTTGTTCAACAGGGTAAAGGCTTAGATAACATTTTTGCTTGCAACAGTTAATTTGTAAATCTGTTTTGTCCGATATGTTTATTTCTGTCAGGACTTGACTGATCTTTAGTAATTCCACAAGAAGTACAATAGCAGTAAACTTAATTTAAAAATCTGTTGTGATTTATGAGCTTGTAAAATAAATAGGTCATGCAGTGCCAACAATTTTGTGCATTAACAGTTTTGTAGCCGTTCCTATATAATTAGTCTTTCAACAGCTTCACTTGCCTAACTCATTCTCATTTCTTGTCTCTAACCACAAGACTCTGCTGTGAAACAGCAGTCTGTGCAAGTCAAGAGAGGCCTTTATTTTCTTGTTTGTATTTGTCGTGATTTTATTAATTGGATGTGTCATCATCGGCAGTTGGAGATCTTATGTGGGAGTGGGATATGGGTGGCCTTGACAAGGCAACATTTATTGCCCATTCTGAGTAGCCATTGAGATAATGTGGGGATTTAGACATTTTAGGACTGGTTAATTGTTATTTGACAAATATAAAGATGAAGTCTTTTCACTCTTTAAGGAAGTATTTAGTTCAAATGGTTGAGTTTTGGTGGCTTTAATCCAATTTACAGGAATGCCAGGCAGGGGAATTAAAGATCATCAGAATAGGAATTGGAAATGCAGAATTTGACTCACAAACAGGTAGGCCATGTTTTGTTTAGTGGCAGAGAGGGTTGAGGGGCCACATGACCTGCTCCTGTGTCAAATTTATATGTACTTGTCAGTGACTTTAAACATAAGGAGAATCAGGACTGTGGCAGAGCAGTACAACTAACTTTAAAGCCTGGATTGGGAAGGGATTAAATACTTAGCATTCATTTTCATTCATTAAGTGACCACACAAAATGCATGTGTGGATATCAGGTGGGACATGATCAGTCTAAGCCATGAATCACATATTGACCCTTCACTCTCAAGACCCACATGTGAAAAATGACCACTTGGATTAAGTAGAATGGCCAGGACCCAACAAAAATTCTACAAGTAAAAAGAGAAAATTCTTGCGGAAGATAACAAGTAAGAGATAATTGGTTGAAAATTTTGAGATAAAAATTTTGTTTGGGCTGTTTCCTTCAGAATTTTTGCACTGAACCAAGTTTATTTGATTCTATGAGATAACACAGTGTGGAGTTGGAGGAACACAGCAGGCCAGGCAGCATCAGAGGAGCGGGAAAGTTGACATTTCGAGTCGGGACCCTTCTTCGGAAATGGGGGAGGCAGAAGGGAGCTCAGAAATAAATAGAGGAGGGGTGGGGCTGGGGAAGATAGGTGGGATGGTGATCGGTGAGTGCAGGTAGGGAGTGGTGGGGATTGGTCGGTGAGGTGGGAGGAGCGGATAGTTGGGAGAGAAGATGGACAGGTTGTGTCAGGTCAAGGAGGCGGGCATGAGTATGCCTGCCTGTTTGTAGGATATGTGGAACAGTCCCTCTTCTGCTGCTACACTGGCACTATCCCCCACCTCTTCCTCCGCCACATGGATGAATGTATCGGCACCGCCTCGTGCTCCCACAAGGAGATTGAACAGTTCATCACCTTTACTAACACCTTTCACCCCAACCTCAAGTTCACCTGGACCATCTCTGATACCTCTCTCTCCTTCCTGGACCTCTCTGTCTCTATCTCTGGTGACCGCCTCGAAACTGACATCTATTTCAAGCCGAGATAGTAGGAACTGCAGATGCTGGAGAATCCGAGACAACAAGGTGCAGAACTGGATGAACACAGCAGGCCAAGCAGCATCATAGGAGCAAAAAGGTTGACGTTTCGGGCCTAGACCCTTCATCAGAAATGGGGGAGGGGAAGGGGGTTATGAAATAAATAGGGAGAGAGGGGAGGCAGATAGAAGATGGACAGAGGAGAAGATAGGCGGAGAGGAAACAGACAGGTCGAAGAGGCGGGGATGGAGCCAGTAAAGGTGAGTGTAGGTGGGGAGTTAGGGAGGGGAGAGGTCAGTCCAGGGAGGACGGACAGGTCAAGGGGGTGGGATGA
>NW_025970927.1:0-11331 GCF_021869965.1 Rhincodon typus | reverse complement strand
GATGGAATAGTCCCCACTTGCCTGGATGAGACAGCCCCAACAACACAAGAAGCTTTAAACCATCTCGGACAAAGCAGCACGCTTGACTGACACGACATCCACAAATATCCACTCCCTCTACCACCAACAGTCAGCAGCAGCAGTGTATGCTATCTACAAGATGCACTGCAGAATTTCACTGAAGATCCTCGGACATACCCACGACCACTTCCGTCTGGAAGAACAAATGTAGCATATTGGAAATGTCATCTTCAAGTTCCCCTCCAAGGCATTCACCATTCTGACTTGGAAATACATTGAATGCAACTGTGAAGGAAGACAGTCATCCACCAAGAGGGAGAAAGAGAAACAAAATCTGAGAGAAATTTCAAATGTTGTCGCCAAACTAAAATTGTAATCTTCAAATATCCTAATTAATAGCACTGGAACAGAGAGGGGCAACCATTAGATAATCAATGTCACTAAAACACAAGTTAACAGAAACATGTCAGCACCAGGACATACGGAAGAAAAATAACCTCTTCTGTAAATAATACACAAGATTTATCTGTTCTCGTGATGGCAGGCATGGTCTGGTTGGAGAAGGTTCTTTCTGAAAGATGGCTCCTTCACCACCATTCTGTACCAGCATGGGAGTGTATATGTGGACGGGGGCGCTAGGATAGTGATGATCTTCTGTTTCCTTCACTGGCTGAATGTTAAAAAGAATGCATCAGTTAGTCAAGTGACCAACTCCCCATGAGAATGGCGGGGCCGGGGGGTTGGAAGAGTTTAAGTGATAAATGTGCGTTGGGAAAACCATCCAAATTGGGGGAGTTATGTATGAGGCTAATACTGTCAGAATGCTGTTGGGTGGCGCACAGGACGAGGAAAGATGCAGCATACGTCTGCTTATGTTGTGGGATTCTGTTTCACCTGCCAGAGTAGGACATGGAAAGGAAGCAACACAATGAATGCATATGGAACTGAAGCATCAAACTTAAAGGGCAACAAATGTTCCACCTCCAAGGACTTGGTGCAAATGCCTCAACAACTGAACAGTCTGGCAAATTCCAGGAGGGGTAGTCACTCGGCAGACTTTTCGTCATTCAGAAGGCTAAGGACAATATAAGCTTCTGAATTTCTCCACATTAAAACACAACTCAGGCGTGTGATGGAATATTCCCCACTTGCCTGGACAGGTGCAGTTCCTACAACACAAGAAGCTCAACGCTGTTCAGCTTAAAGCAGCCCACTTGATTGGCACCACATCCACAAACACTCACTCCCTCCACCACGAACACTTAGTAGCAACAGTGTGTACCATCTACAATGTACACTGCCGAATTTCCACCTAAAATCCTCAGACAGCACTTTCCAAACACGTGACTACTTCCATCTAGAAGGACTCGGGCAGCAGATACATGGGAATACCACTCCCTAAAAGATCCCCTCCAAACGTTAAATATCTCACCATTCCTTCACTGTCGCTGGGTCGAAACCCCTGGACCTCCCTTCCTAACAATATTGTCCTAACGAGCAGCACAGTGGCCAGTGGTTAGCACTGCTGCCTCACAGCACCAGAGATCTGGGTTCAATTCAGTCTCACGTGACTTTGTGTTGGGGTTTGCACATTTTTCCAATGTCTTTGTGGGTTTCCTCCAGGTGCTCCGGGTTCCTCCTACAGACTAAAGATGCTTGGATTAGGTGAATTGGCCGCGCTAAATTGCCCATTGTGTCCAAGGATGAGTAGTTATGTGAATTATACATGGGAAGTGCAGGGTTACAGGGATAGTGTGGGGGGGTCAGTCTGGTAGAATGCTTTATGGAGTCATTATGGACTTGGTGGGCCTAATGGCCTGTTTCCACACTGCAGGGATTCTAATGATTGTGGGTCAACTGTCAGCACAAGGACTGGAGTGGTTCAAGAAGGCAGCTCAACACCACCTTCTCATGGGGCAACTAATGGCAGCCAATAAAGCTGGACCAGACAGCGATCTTTAGATCTCCCAAATGAATTTTAAAAACCCTGAAGTCCTCACCCATGGGGTCATTCCAGTCAATCTTGTCTCCTTTGGTTCATAGAAAAATAGAAGAATAGGAGTCAGCACTTCGACCCTGTTCCACCTTTCAACATGATCATGGCTGATCATTGAACTCACACTGTTTCTACCCACTGTCTTTGTTCTCTTTAGTCCTAAGCACCATATCCAATTTCCCTTTGAAAATAGTCAATGGCTTGACCTCAATAGTTCCCAGACAGAATTCCACAGGCTGACTTCTGTCTGGGTGACGACATTTCTCCTCATTTCCTAAATGATCTCCTTTTCCTCCATGACTCCAAGCCCTATTTCTGGACTCCTAAGTCATTGAGGACATCCTTACTGAATCTACCTTCTCCAGTCCTATTTTAATTTATAGACTTGAATCAGATGCCCGTTCTTCTTTTAAACTCCCACGAATATGGCCCTAACTCATCTAGTCTCCATTCATCTCTCAATACCACCATCCCAGAAATCACTCTGGTAAATCTTTCACTCACTGTCACTATAACCAATCCATGAATCCCCTCAGTAAGGCAGCCAAAAAAACATCTGCCTTGTTCACCACCTGCAATAGGGTCAGGGTCAGGTTCAGGGTCATACTTGATTTCAGCGACAGCGACAAGGGCACTAACTTCTCAGTGCACCCAGCCCTTTCCCAATCTATCACCCTTCTGATAATAAATGACTTCTCAGTTTTTGCCCCTAAAGTAGATAACTTCACATCTTTCCGAGAGATGGTTCATCTGCTACGTACTTACCCACTCATCAACTCAACTCAACCTGCCCTGAGATCCATCATATCATGGCCCCAACAGACAGGGTAACATACAGAGCCAAGACTGAGGAACAAGCCTCACGGAAGACTTCGTGAAAGGCTCAACAAAGATGCTATACCCAGAAACAGCCTTCCAACCCCAGATGTGGACCAGGTTAAAAGTATAGAACTACGGACGAAGAAAGACCAGGTGTTCGGCAACTAATTCGTCACTAGGAAACATGTGACCACGAGTCCATGTCTAAACCCCACGTGAGCAAAAGGGGTCGGGCGCGACTGTTTAACCAATCAGATGACAAGAACTGTGCATGAGCCCCGCCTATGAACGAGAGACCCTCGCCCGTGAGGACAGGGGCGACGCCCATGCCATGTGGTTGCTACAATCAGTGGAGGCTGGGGAAAGAGTGAATTGAGAAGGAACTTCTTCACCCAGAGGGTTGTTAATCTCTGGAATTCCTTGTGCAGTGAAGTAGCTGATGCTACTTCAGTAAACGTTTTTGAAGATAAGGCAGATTTTTTTTGAACAATAAAGGAATTAAGGGATATGGTGAGACCGCGGGTAAGTGGATCTGAGTCCACGAAAAGTTCAGCCATGATCTTATTGAATGGCGGAGCAGGCTCGAAGGGCCGGACGGCCTCCTCCTGCTCCTAGTGCTTATGTCATAAGCCAGACCACGATCACGACCACGCGCACACTGAATAAAGAGCGCCAGCGGAGGTGAATATGGATGCATGCCCTCGCAAGTGCGAGGTCTCTTGTTTTCAAATTCTGAACCGTCACCGTCAGCACCGACAACGTTCCCCGCACCACACCCCGTCGATAATGCGGCCCCTCCCTCGGCAACGACCCCCCCGCCCCCCTCTGTGGAAAGAGGAATTTACTCTTTTGAGTACAGTGAAACGTTTTGCAATTGAAGAGAAGTGGAAATTTGATGGATATGATCTTGTCGAAAGGGGATAGAGAAATATTTGGAACAGAAGGGATTATTAACGCATTTTAGAGAGTGAGGGGGTTTGCAGTTCAAAGTGTGCCAACGAATAAAAGGGGAAAGAGAGTGGTAAAGGTTGTAGAGGAGAGACAAAGCATTGCTCCAGAGCAGGTGTTAATGGTAGAATGAAGATCCGAATGAAAAGGAAAGAAAGCATGAAGACAGGATGCAATCAACAGGCAAAAGTACATCCAATCAGAGGACTGTGTTAATGGGTGTAAAGCTGTTGAACTCAGCCCTGAATGTAGACCAATGTTTTGTCTCCTCTCAACAACCATTACCACTGCTTTTTTGTTCTGTGGAAGGACCTAGAACTTTAACTCTGTTTTTTTTGCCTCCACAGAGGCTGCCAGACCCGCTGAACTTTTCCAAAAACTGCTGTTTTCGTTATCTTTGCCGTTGCTTTGAGTTCAATGGTGAATTTGATCTTTAATCTCCCTCACCCTGCAACTTTGTCTTGACCTTTTAGCCCACATTCCTGACTCCCGCTTTCAACAGCGTAGACCATAGAACTTTACATAGAACATGACACCGCAGTACAGGCCCTTCGGCCCTCGATGTTGCACCGACCTGTGAAACCAATCTGAAGCCCATCTAACTATCTAAAACACTCTCAAATTTTATTTTTTACTGCAATTGAGTTTAAAGGCAGGGACACAAATTTTCAAGTATGCTTCCACCTCCTGGATGTAGTGCTGCTGTCATTCTGCTCAATTTCCTTTCCTCCCTTTCCAGGCTCTTAATGTCCTTCCTAAAATATGGTGTTCAAAATTCACTATGTACTCAACTGGAGGTGACAGCACTACTTTATAAAGGTTTAGCATCACTTTCATGCTTTTTTATTCTCATCTTCTAGTACTGAAGCCCAGAGTCCCACTGACAGTGCTTCATTATCTCAGTACTGAACCTCTGACAATGAGGCACTCCCTCAGTACTGATCCTCTGACAGTACTGCATTACTTCAGTACTGATCCTCTAATCATGTGGCATACCCTCAATTCAGACCCGCTGAGAATGATGGACTGCCTCAGTATTGACCCTCTGACAAAAAGGGACTGCCTCCAAACGGCTCTTCTGGCAGTGCTGCACGACTTCAGTACTGACCCTACAAACGTGTTGCATTCCCTCATTTCTGACCCTATTACATCCGGGCAGTGCCTCACACCAGATCCTCTGGCAATGAGGCAATCCCTCAGAACAGTTCCTCTGACAAAGTGGCACTGCCTCAGATCTGACTGGCTGACAATAAGGTAATCCTTCAGGACAGACCCTTTGATAATGAGTCCCTCCCTCCATCCTGACCTCTGACAGTGATGCATTACCTCAGTATTGACCATCTAAACTCCCTCAATTCTAATCCCTTTGCAATTAGGCAATGTCTCAGAACTGACCCGTTGACAACAAGGCATTCCCATCATTCTGACCTTCTGACAGTGCTGCATTACCTCAGTACTGACACTCTCAATACCTCAATATTGAGCCCCTGACATTTGACACTCTCTGTATTCTGACTCCATCACATTGAGGCACTGCCTCGGAATGGATCCTCTAACAAAGAGTCACTCCCTTCCTGCTCACACTGCCTCAGAACTGACCTCGTGATAATAAGGCAAGCCTCTATGCTGATCTGCTGATTACGGGGCCCTTCCTCAGTAATGACCCGGTAAACATGATGAACTTCCTCAATTCCGTCCTCCTTAAATGAGGCACTGGTTCAGCATGTAACTCTGAAAATAATGCACTCCCACAGTTCTGACCCTCTGACACCGCTACAATTCCTCAGTACTGACTCTCTGATCATGTGGCACACCCCCAGTTTTGACCATTGAATCAGTATTGACCCTCTGGCTATAATGCACTCCCCGGTTCTGACCGTTTGACAGTGCTTCAATACCTCAGAGATAACCCACTAATCATATTGCCCTCCTTCAATCCATCCCCATTACATTGAGGCACTGCCTCAGAACAGACTCTCTGACAATGAGGCACTTCCTCAGTGTTGACCCTGTATCAATCCTCAGAACAGACTGACCCCCTTACAAAGAGGCACTGTCTCTGTAGTGACCCATCTGGTAGAGGTTTGATATTAGGACAGTACTGCACTGCGAACAGATCAATATTTTAGGGGATGCCGCATTCTCAATGGCCAATTTTCAGGGAATGCAGCACTGTTTGTTCGGCCAGTATTCAGGGAGTGCCACACTGCTTGTGGTCCGATAATAAGGGAGTGCTGCACTGGCAGAGAGTTCGCACCGAGGGAATGCTGCACTCTCAGATGGTCAATATTAAAGGAGTATTTCATCCTCAGAAGTTTGATATTAGGGGATTGCTGCTCTGTGAGCAGGCAAATATTAAAAGAATGTTACACTATCAGAGGGTCCATATTAAGGGAGTGCTCCACTATCGAGGGCCAATGTTAAGAAAGTGGTGCACTGTCGGATGGCAGCTATTACTGGAGTACTGCAACTTCAGCGAGTGAGTGCTCAGGGACAGCAGCACAGCAAAGGTTCAGTAATGAGAGAATTCTCCATTGTCAGATTCTTAGCACTGAGGGAGTGCTTAATCAGAGATTTAGTACTGAGGGAGTGCTGCATTGTCAGAGTATCATCACTGAGAGAGTACCTCAATGTCGGAGGGTCAATATGAAGCATATGCTACACTGTCAGAGGGTCAATGATGACAGAATGCTGCGCTGTCAGAAGGTCAGTAGTGAGGGAAAGCTGAATTGTCAGAGTGTCTTCACTGAGCGAGTGCCACTCTGTTGGAAGGCCATTATTAAGGGAATGCTGCACTGTCAGAGGGTCAGCGTTAAGGGAGTGGCACACTAACAAAGAAGCACTGCCAGAGAGCTGACCCTCTGACTATGAGGCACTCCCTTATTACTGACCCTCCAACAGTACAATACACTCGGGAGTACTGATGACTGACCCTCTGACCCATTTCTGCCATATATTAACCTTCTGACATACCGGTATTCCCTCAGCACCAACCTGACGACTGACCCTTGGACAAGGACATTTGAGAGACATGTGCTCACTTACTATTTACCCTCTGATACTGGAGCACTGTCTTAATATAGACCTTCTGACAGGGCGGCTCCCTTTCAGTACTGGTCTCCCACAGGGCAGCACTCTCTCACCATTGACCCTCTGTCAGTGCAGCACTCCTTAACTATTGATTCATAGAATCCCTACAGCGTGGAGACAGGCCATTCAGCCCAACAAGTCCACACCGTCCTTCCGAAGAGCATCCCACCCAGACCCATTCCCCTATATTTCCCATGTCTGAGCCAGCTAACCGAAACATCCTTGGGCACTATGGGCAATTTAGCAGAGCCAAATCACAGAGCCTTCATATCTTTGGACTGTGGGAGGAAACCGGAGCACCCAGAGGGCACACAAACCCGCACAGACACGGAGAATGTGCAAACTCCACACAGACGGTCTCCCAAGAGTGGAATTGAACCTGGGGGCCTGGTGCTGTGAGGCAGTAGTGCTGACCACCGAGCCACCCTCCACCCTATCTTGAATTTGTGACAGTGCAAAACCCCTTTAACATTGATCCTACCAGTCCATTAATACTTGCCTTCTGACAATGCAGCTCTTCCTCAATGGACTCACGGGTTAATGATGTGGGAGTGCTGAAATATCACAGAATCAGTCCTGAGAGAGTGCTGCACGTTCAGAGATTTAGTACTGAGGGAGTGCTTTAATGTCAGAAGATTGATATCAAGGGAACGTTGCACTGCTGAAGGATCAGTACAGTACTGTCTGAAGGCCAATATTGAGGGAGTTCTGCTGTGTCAGTGGGTCAATATTACGGGATTGCTCCACTATCAGCGTATCAATGTCAGACGGTCAGCACTGAGGGAGTGCTACACTGTTGGAGGGCCAATATTGAGTGTGTGCGACACTCAGAGGATCATTTTGTTGGAGTTCTGCACTGCCAGTAGTTCAATTGTAAGGGAGTGTCAAACTGGTAGTGGGTTAATATTAAGGGAGTGCTGCACTGTCAGAGGGTTAAAGATGAGGGAGAGCTTCCCTTTGTCGGGGTTAGTACTGAAAGAGAACCGCCCGTCAGGGGATCAATATTAATGTTGTAGAGTCAGAACAGATGGAGTGCTGCACTGTCGGAGGGTCAATAAGAAGAATGTTGCTGCACTATCAAGGAGTCAATGATGACAGAATGCTGCACTGTCAGACGATCAACAGTGAGGGAAAACTGCATTGTCAGAGTGTCTTCATCAAGGAAGTGCCACTCTGTTGGAAGACCAATATTAAGGGAGTGCTGCGCTGTCACAGAGTCAATATTAGGAGTGTGCTGCACTTACAGAGGGTCAGTGATGATTGAGTGCTTAACTGTTGCAGAGCCAGTACTGAGGGAATCCTGCGTTGTTACAGTGTCATCATTGCTGGAGTGCTGCACTGTTGAAGGGCCGATGTTAAGGGAGTGTGACACTGTCAGAGTGTCATTATTAAAGGTGTGCTACAGTATCAAAGGGTGAGTAATGAGGGAGTGCTGCACTGTCGGACGGTCAGCACTGAGGTGGGCTGTACTGTCAGAAAGTCAATATCAATGCAATACTTCACTTTCAGGGGTTTAATATTCGGTGAGTGCTGCACTGTGAGTTGGTCAATAATAAGGGAATTCTGAGACTGTCAGTGGGTTGATACTAAGGGTGTGCAACACTGTCGGAGGGATTGATGTACTATCAGAGTGTCATCACTGAGGGAGTTCCACACTGACAGAGGGATAATATTAGGGGTGTACTGCAGTGTTACTCTTGATGGAGTGCTGCACTGGGGGTCAGTATTGAGGGAATGCTCCATTGTTGGAGGATCAGTACTGAGGGAGTGCTGTACTGTCACAGGGCCAATATGAAGAGGGTGCTGTGCTGTCAGAATGTCAATAATAAAGGAGCACTGCACTATCAGAGGGACCGCACTGAGGGAGTGCAGCTGCTGCGAGGATCACTACAAAGGATATGGCAGACTGTGAGAGGTCCATTTTTTGGGGATTGATGAACTGAGGTTCTGTGCTGTGAGACTTTTGCAGTGTCACATCGTCAGCATTAAGGGAGTGGTGCACGAACCAACAAGCACTGCCAGACAACTGACGCTCTGATTATGAGGCACTCCCTCAGTACTGACTCTCCAACAGTGCGTACTCTCGGATGACTGACTCTCTGACAGTGCATCTCTGCCACAGTATTAACCCTCCGACAGACTGATATTCTCTCAGCTATAAAACTCTGAGAATGCCATGCTCCCTAACTATTTACACTCTGACCATGGAACACCCCTTCAATTTTAATTCTTAAGCAGTGCAGCATGCACTCATCATTGCCTCTGTGATATTGCAGCGCTGCCTTCATATTGACCGTTTCACAGTGCAGGACACACTAATATTGAACATCTAAAAGTGCAGCACTCCCTCAGTGCTGACCCCAATCCTTGCAGTACCACTTCAATTCTGACCCACTCAGTGTCGCACACCCTTAATTCTGAACCCGTCAGTGCAGCACTCCCTCAGTGCTGACACTCCTCAGTGCAGCACTCCCTCAATGGTGAAGCCCTTCAGTGCTGACCCCCTTCAGTCCTGACCCCGCTCAGAGCAGCACTCCCTCAGTGCTGAACCCCTCTGCACAGCACTCCCTCAGTACTGACCCCATCAGTGCTGACCTCCTTTCAGTGCTGACCCCTCTCAGTGCTGACACCCCTCAGTGCAGCACTACCACAGTGCTCACGCCCCTCACTGCAGCACTTCCTCAGTGCTGACGCCTGCCCTCAGTGCAGCACTCCCGTGGTGCTGAACTCCTCTCAGTGGAGCACTCCTTCAGTGCTGTCGCCCCCTCAGTGCTTTTGCCCCCTCAGTGCTGCACTCCCTCAGTGCAGCACTCCGCCAGTGCAGAACTCCCTTAGTGATGACCCCACTCTGTGCAGTACTTCATCAGTGCTGACCCATCTCAGTGTCGCACTTCCTCAATGCTGACCCTCGGAGAGACTCACAGCACCAATACTCCAACAGTGTAATACACCCACACGGCTGAAAAACCCTCAGTGAAGCCCTCCCTCATTGCTGACACCAGCCCTCAGTGCTGACCAACTCTCAGATCTGCCCCCCCGCTCCCAAGTGCAGCACTCTCTCAATGCAGCACTCCCTCAGTGCTGATCCCGCTCTGTGAAGCACTGCCTGAGTGCTGACCCTTTTCAGTGCTAATCCCCTCAGTGCTGACCCCACTCAGTGCTGACCCCGCTCAGTGCTGGCACCTCCTCAGTGAAGCACTCCTTCAGTGCAGCACTGCCTCATTGCTGACCCCACTCAGTGCAGCACTGAGGGTGTCAGCACTGAGGGAGTGCTGAACAAAGCGGGGTCAGCACTGAGGGAGCGCTGCATTGAAGCCGGGCAGCACTGAAAGGAGGTCAGCACAGACGGGGTGAGTACTGAGGGGGTGCTGCACTGAGGGAGTGCTGCACTGAAGCGGCTCAGCACTGAGGGGGTTCATCACATGGCAGTGCTGCACTGAGGGAGGGCTGCACTCATGGAGTGCTGGGCAGAGTGGGGTCTGAAATTAGAGGGGTCAGCACTGAAGATGATCAGCACTGAAGGGAGGTCAGCACTGACAGGGTCAGTAGTGATGAAGTTGTGCATTGAGGGAGTGCCGTATAGAAGGGGATATTCCTGTAAACTGTGGGAGGTAACGGTCACCACTAGTGTCCCCACTGACTTCATCTGCGGGAAGTGCACTCAACTCCAGCTCCTTGGAAACCGCGTGAGGGAACTGGAATTGGAGCTGGATGAACTTCGGATCATTCGGGAGGCTGAGGGAGTAATTGAGACGAGTTACAGGGAGGTAGTCACACCTCAGGTACAGGAAAAAAGGAGATGGGTTACAGTCAGGGGACGGAAAGGGAACAGGCAGACATTGCAGGGATCCCCTGTGGACGTTCACATCAAAAACAAGTATACCGTTTTGGATACTGTTGGGTGGGGGACGACTTACCAGGGGTAAGCCATGGGGTACAGGTCTCTGGCACAGAGTCTGTCCCTGTTGCTCAGAAAGGAAGGGGGAAAGGAGGAGAGCATTAGTCATTGGGGACTCCATAGTTAGGGGGACAGATAGAAGATTCTGTGGGAACGAGAGAGACTCGCGGTTGGGGTGTTCCCTCCCAGGTGCCAGGGTCCGTGATGTCTCAGATCGTGTTTTCGGGATCCTTAAGGGGGAGGGGGAGCAGCCCCAAGTCGTGGTCCATATAGGCACCAACGTCATAGGTAGGAAAAGGGATGGGGATGTAAGGCAGAAATTCAAGGAGCTCGGGTGGATGCTTCGAGCTGGAACAAACAGAGTTGTTATGTCTGGTTTGTTACCCGTGCCACGTGCTAGCGAGGCGAGGAATAGGGAGAGAGAGCAGTTAAACACGTGGCTACAGGGATGGTGCAAGAGGGAGGAATTCAGATAGGATAATTGGGGCTCATTCTGGGTTCGGTGGGACCTCGACAAACGGGATGGTCCACACCTGAACCAGAGGGGTACCAATATTCT
>NW_025970926.1:657-11332 GCF_021869965.1 Rhincodon typus | reverse complement strand
TACCATTAGGCTGCAGGGTTCCCAAGTGAATGTGAGTCGCTGTTCCTGCAACCTTCGGGTGGCATCGTTGTGGCACTGCAGGAGGCCCAGGATGGACATGTCGTCTGAGGAATGGGAGGGGGAATTGAAATGGTTCGCGACTGGGAGTGCAGTTGTTTAGTGCGAACCGAGCGTAGGTGTTCTGCAAAGTGGTCCCCAAGCCTCTGCTTGCTTTCCCCAATGTAGAGGAGGCCACAACGGGAACAGCAGATGCAGTGTACCACATTAGCAGATGTGCAGGTGAATATCTGCTTGATGTGGAAAGTCTTCTTGGGGCCTGGGATGGGGGTGAGGTGTAGGGGCAGGTGTAGCACTTCCTGCGGTTGTAGGGAAAAGTGCCGGGTGTGGTGGGGCTGGAGAGGACTGTGGAGCGGACAAGGGAGTCATGGAGAGAGTGGTCCCTCCTGAAAGCAGATAAGGGTGGGGAGGGAAAAATGTCTTTGGTGGTGGGGTCGGATTGCCGATGGCAGAAGTGTCAGAGGATGATGCGTTGGATCTGGAGGTTGGTGGGGTGGTACGTAAGGATGAGGGGGATTCTGTTTTGGTTGTTATTGCGGGGAGGGGGTGTGAGGGATAAGTTGCGAGAAATGCGGGAGACACGGTCGAGGGCGTTCTCGACCACTGAGGGGGGGGATGTTGCGGTCCTTGAAAAACGAGGACATCTGAGATGTATGGGAGTGGAATGCCTCATCCTGGGAGCAGATGCGGCGGAGGCGAAGAAATTGGGAATAGGGGATGGCATTTTTGCAGGAAGGTGGGTGGGAGGAGGTGTATTCTAGGTAGCTGTGGGAGTCGGTGGGCTTGAAATGGATATCGGTTTCTAGGTGCTTGCCAGAGATGGAGACAGAGAGGTCCAGGAAGGAGAGAGAGGTGTTAGAGATGGTCCAGGTGAACTTAAGGTTGGGGTGGAAGGTGTTGGTGAAGTGGATGAACTGTTCGAGCTCCTCGTGGGAGCATGAGGGGCGCCGATACAGTCATCGATGTAACGGAGGAAGAGGTGGGGTTTAGGGCCACTGTAGGTATGGAAGAGGGATTGTTCCACGTAACCTACAAAGAGGCAGGCATAGCTTGGGCCCATGCGGGTACCCATGGCCACCCCCTTTGTCTGTAGGAAGTGGGAGGAATTGAAAGAGAAGTTGTTGAGTTTGAGGACGAGTTCGGCTAAGCGGATGAGGATGTCATTGGATGGGGACTAGTCGGGCCTGCAGGACAGGAAGAAGCGGAGGGCCTTTAGGCCATCTGTATGGGGAATGCAGGTATATAGGGACTGGACGTCCATGGTAAAGATGAGGTGTTGGGAACCGGGGAATTGGAATTTCTGGAGGAGGTGGAGGGCATGGGTGGTGTCACAGACGCAGGTAGGGAGTTCCTGGACCAAGGGGGAGAAAATGGAGTCAAGATAGGTGGAGATAAGTTCGGTGGGGCAGGAGCAGGCGGAGACAATGGGTCAACCAGGGCATTCAGGTTTGTGGATTTTGGGAAGGAGATAGAAGTGGGCGGTGCGGGGTTGGGGAACGATGCGGTTGGAGGCTGTAGGTGGGAGGTCACCTGAGGTGATGAGGTTGTGGATGGTTTGGGAGATGATGGTTTGGTGGTCGGGAGGAGGAGGTGTCGGAGAGTTGGTGTCTGGCCTCGGCGATGTAGAGGTCAGTGTGCCATACTACAACTGCGCCTCCCTTGTCCGCGGGTTTTATGGTGAGGTTGGGATTGGAGCGGAGAGCTGCACGTTCTGCGGGGAGAGGTTGAGGCGATTGTTCTCCTGACGGCAGTTGGAGATGAAGAGGTCGAGGGAGGGTAGGAGGCCTTGGGGTGATGTCCAGGAGGAGAGGGTGTGTTGGAGGCGGGAGAAGGGGTCAGTCGAAGGAGGGTTAGGCTCACGGTTGAAGAAGTAAGCACGGAGGCGGAGGCGGCAGAAAAACTGCTCTGTGTCCAAACGTGACCGGTACTCGTTGATGTGTGTGTGGAGGGGGACAAAGGTGAGCCCTTTACTGAGGACTGACCCCTCAAACGGCTGCTCCCAATCCACATTCCCCAGCTTCTGTCGAATTTTGCTATAGTTGGCCTTCCCCCAATTCTGCACTTTTCCTTTAGCACCACTCTCGTCTTTGTCCATCAGTATTCTAAAACTTACAGAATTGTGATCACTATTCCCAAAGTAATCCCCTACTGAAACTTCAACCACCTGGCCAGGCTCATTCCCCAACACCAGGTCCAGTATGGCCACTTCCCGAGTTGGACTATTTACATACTGCGCTAGAAAACCCTCCTGGATGCTCATTACAAATTCTGCTCCATCTAAACCCCTCACAATAAGTGAATCCCAGTCAATGTTGGGAAAGTTAAAATCTCCCATCACCACCACCCTGTTGCTCCTACATCTTTCCATAATCTGTCTACATATTTGTGCCTCTGTCTCACGCTCGCTGTTGGGAGGCCTGTAGTACAGCCCCAACATTGTTACCGCACCCTTCCTATTTCTGAGCTCTGCCCATATTGCCTCACTGCTCAAGTTCTCCACAGTGGCCTCCTTCAGCACAGCTGTGATATCCTCTTTGACCAGTAATGCAACTCCTCCACCCCTTTTACTGCCCTCTCTATCCCGCCTGAAGCATCTATATCCTGGGATATTTAGTTGCCAATCTTGCCCTTCCCTCAACCAAGTCTCAGTAATAGCAATAACATCATACTCCCAGGTACAAATCCAAGCCCTAAGTTCATCTCCCTTACCTGCTACACTTCTCGCATTAAAACAAATGCACCTCAGACCACCTGTCCCTCAGCGTTCATCATCTGCTCTCTGCCTACTCTTCCCCTTAGTCACACTGACTTCATTATCTCGTTCCTTACAGGCTTCAGTTACCTACCTCCTTACTGTCCACTAACCTCCTCATTTGTTCCCATCCCCCTGCCACATTAGTTTAAACCCTCCCCAACAGCATTAGTAAAAGCAGCCCCTCTCATGCTCTAAGGCTGAAGAGGAAAGTTAAAAGGACTTTACCTGAGATAGTCGGAACTGCCGATGCTGGAGAATCTGAGATAACAAGGTGTAGAGCTGGATGAACACAGCAGGCCAAGCAGCACCAGAGGAGCAGGAAAGCTGACGTTTCGGGTCTAGACCCTTCTTCAGAAATGGGGGAGGGGAAGGGGATTCTGAAATAAATAGGGAGAGAGGGGGAGGCGGATAGAAGATGGATAAAGGAGAAGATAGGTGAAGAGGAGACAGACAGGTCAAAGAGGCGGGGTTGGAGCCAGTAAAGGTGAGTGTAGATGGGGAGTTAGGGAGGGTATAGGTCAGTCCAGGGAGGACAGACAGGTCAAGGGGGCGGGATGAGGTTAATAGGTAGGAGATGGGGGTGGGGCTTGAGGTGGGAGGAGTGGATAGGTGGGAGGAAGGACAGGTTAGGGAGGCGGGGACGAGCTGGGCTGGTTTTGGGATGCGATCGGGGGAGGGGAGATTTTGAAGCCTGAGTGCATCCTTTCCCTCTGTGCCCCAGAGCCAGTCGTAGTGCCACCACCGTTCCTACTGCTGGTTTCCCCAATCGGTCATACCCCCACCCCCGCAACAGTATCCAAAACAGTATATTTGTTTTTGAGGGGAATGGCCACAAGGAGTTCCTGTGCTCTCTGCCTATTCCCTTTGCATTTCCTGGTAGTCACCCAGCTACTCTCTGCCTGCACCTTAGTTGTGACCACCTCACTAGAACTTAAAGCTTCAAAATCTCCCCTCCCTGACCGCATCCCAAAACCAGCCCAGCTCGTCCCCGCCTCCCTAACCTGTCCTTCCTCCCACCTATCCACTCCTCCCACCTCAAGCCCCACTCCCATCTCCTTTCTACTAGCTTCATCCCGCCCCCTTGACCTGTCTGTCCTCCCTGGACTGACCTATCTCCTCCCTACCTCCCCACCTACACTCACCTTTACTGGCTCCAGCCCCGCGTCTTTGACCCGTCTGTATCCTCTCCACCTATCTTCTCCTTTATCCATCTTCTATCCGCCTCCCCCTCTCTCCCTATTTATTTCAGAATCCCCTTCCCCTCCCCCATTTCTGAAGAAGGGTCTCGACCTGAAACGTCAGCTTTCCTGCTCCTGTGATGCTGCTTGGCCTGCTGTGTTCATCCAGCTCTACACCTTGTTATCCCAGGACTTTACCTGAGCTTACCTGTACTTTTTGCTGAACCACCGCTCACCAAAGCCTTTTGAGCCGATGCCTTACTTCTTACTGTGCTACCAAAAAAATTTCAATAGTACATCTGTTTTCCCCTTTCTTTTCAAGGCAACAATCTCTGTCCCTATTTTGTTTCCTTTATCTTTGCAGATTTTAGTTTTAGACATGTAATTCCTTTCTTTTCTCTGCTTTTGTATGGAATTAGGATGTTATTGTTCTGCCATTCACAGCTCCTCCAGATACAGATTGGGTGGAATTTAAGCCCTTATGTGAGGTGTGTTAGGTAGCAGAGTTAGATTGAATTGAATTGGAGGGTTCTAGATTGGGACTGCATTTCACTGCCACCAATGCCCTGAGTATGTCTGGAATGAGACAGCCTGCTGCCAGTTGAAGTCCTTATGTGCTGGGCATGAGCACAAAATGCAGGAAACCTGAAAAGCAAACCTTGTTACATTTGCTTTGGGTCTCCCTGGAGATTAGGTTGCCCCTTATTCAAAAGGAAGGAGTGCCAGTTTGAGGTTCACGACTTGAGGATGTGGGATGTCAACTGTCCTTGCTGCTGACCTTCCTACACCCAACTTCGTGAACCGAACACCACAACCTTCATCTTACTCACCATCATCTGTGGCCTGGCTCCCTTGGCAGTCCTAGGTTTTTCTTTCGGGGTCAATACTGGTAGCTGCCACTGCTCACTGATGGTATTGCCTATAAAGCACTGCTGCTGGTTTCTGGTAGGGTGGCATCTTCAGGGACAGGGCTGTATTTTTGCCTCAAGAGTCTTTGAATCTGGGATAGCCCAGTTACCTCGTTACTTAAAGTGCTGCCCTTCTCAAAAGCAGACGTTGTGGGGTTCTCCTGTACAATCAACTCTGTTGCTGCATTGAATATAGCCCTTTGTTTCATCGTTTGTCTTACTATCATTCTCTTGGACCTTGCATCTCCAATTATTTATCATTTCATCCCTATCTTCCATTCTATCCTTCCCCTTGTTCACTTTTTCCACCATCACCCCTTTGGCTTGAAAGCAGTTTCTAATTTTTTCCAGTTCTGCTGGAAAGTCACAAACTGAAATGTTTAAATCTTTTGACCACTTCACAGTTTTTACTATTTCTAGCTTGTTTTATTTATAGTTCATATTTCTGATATCCACATTGTTTTGGTTTTGAATACATTAAGTCCTGGTTTAATTCTGTTTGTGAAGATCCTTTGAGCAGTTTGTGACACCATGGCATGCTAGAATCCTATTTGTAGGATCTGAAAGTGACATTTCTCTTTGGAACCTAGGATTGAATCAACACCGGACTGTTGAGATGAAAGTTCCCTCTCTTTCCTCAAACCTAGGCAGCATCACCTTAGTTCCTATTGACTATGGACCCACAACATAAAACTACTCTACTTTGACAGAAACTGCTGGAGATACTCAGCATGTCTTGCAGCTGACTTCGGGTTTTGCTGGGGCTGTTTGAACAGTGACTGGACTGGATGGAAAGAGCACTTTGGTATCTTAAAGTAGTTGGGGTCAAGAAGCCTGTTAAGAAGGGCTGCACAGCTAATCTCTTCTACTATTAAAAGAAAACCTTCTTGTTGAGCTCATGGTGAAACCTATTTTCTCTTCGGAAATAGAGATTGGAGAAAGTTCTCACTCTTATATTTCCTGAGACAACCTTGAATGCCTAGTCACTTGACCTCATAGAGTCATCGAGTTGTACAGCACAGAAATAGACCCTTTGGTCCAACCTGTTCACACCAACAGATAGCCCAAACCAATCCAGTCCAATTAGCTAGCACTTGGCCCATATCCTCTAAAGCCTTCCAATTCATAATTCTATTCCGATGACTTTTAAATTTTGTTATTGTACCACCCTCCAGTACTTCCTTTGGCAGCTCATTCCAGACATGCACTGCCCTCTATGTGAAAATGTTGCCCCTTAGGACCCTTTTAAATCTTTCTCCTCCCACATTAAACCTATGCCCACCAGTTTTGGGGAAAAGACCTTGGCAATTCACTGTGTCCATGCCCCTCATGATTTTGTAAACATCTACAAGGGCACCCCTCAGCTTCCAACACCCCAGGGAAAATAACTTCAGCCTATTCAGCCTCTCCCTATAGCTGAAACGCTCCAATCCTGGTAACATCCTTGTAAATCTTTTTTGAACCCTTTCGAGTTTCACAACATCCTTCCTATGGCAGGGAGACCAGAATTTCACAGAGTATTCCAATAATGGCCTAACAAATGTCCTGTATAGCCACAACATGACCTTCCAACTCCTATTGTCAATGCACTGAACAATAAAGGCAAGCTCACCAAACGCCTTCTTCACTATGTTATCTACCTGCAACTCCACTTTCAAGGAGCTATGACCTTGCACTCCAAGGTCTCTTTGTTCAGCAACACTCCCCAGGACCTTGCCATTAAGTGTATAAGTCCTGCCCTGATTTGCCTTTAAAAAATGCAGCACCTCACATTTATCTAAATTAAATTCCGTCTGCCACTCCTCAGCCCATTGGCCCATCTGATCAAGATCCCGTTGTACTCTGAGATAACCTTTTTTACTGTTCACTACACCTTCAATTTTGGTGTCATCCACAAACTTACTAACCATACCTCCTATGTTCACATCCAGATCATTTATATAAATGATAAAAAGCACTGATCCTTGTGGCACACCGCTGGTCACAAGATTACTGTCTGAAAAACAACCCTCCTCCACCACTCTCTCTTATCTACCTTCGGGCCAGTTCTGTATCCAAATGGCTAGTTCTCCCTGTATTCCATGTGATCTAACCTTGCTAACCAGTTTACCAGGGGGAACCTTGTCGAATGACTTACTGAAGTCCATATAGGTTACGTCCATTGCTCTGTGCTCAGCAATCCTCTTCATTATTTCTTCAAAGAATTCAGTCAAGTTTATGAGACTGGATTTCCCACGCACAAAGCCATTTTGACTATCCCTAATCAGTACTTGCCTTTCTAAATACATGTAAATCCTGTCCCTCAGGACTACCCCCAATAACTTGCCCACTATCAATGTCAGGGTCACGGTCTATAGTTCCCTTGCTTTTCCTTACCACCTTTTTTAAATAGTTGCACCACGTTAGCCAATTTCTAGTCTTCCGGCAGCTCACCTGTGGCTGTTGATGATACAAATATCTCACTTCCCCAGCTTCCCAGCAATTGCTTCCCTAGCTTCCCACAGAGTTCGAGGGTACATCTGATCAAGTCCCGGGGATTTATCCACCTTTATGCATTCTATGACATTCAGCACCTCCTCCTCTGTAATATGGACACTTTTCAAGATGTCGCTATTTATTTCCCCATGTTCTCCACCTTCCATATCCTTCACAGTAAACACTGTTACAAAATACTCATTTAGTGTCTACTCTGTCTCTTGCAGTTCTACACAAAGGTGGCCTTGCTGATCTTTAAGGGGCCACGTTCTTTCTCCCTAGTTACCCTTTTGTATTTAATATATTTGTAGAATCCCTTTGGATTCTCCTTAACCCTATTTGCCAAAGTTATGTCATGTCCCATTTTTGCCCTCCTGATTTCCCTCTTAAGTATACTCCTACTGCCTTTATCCTCTTTTAGGGATTTCCCCAATCTCTGCTATCTATTACCTGACGTGTGTTTCCTTCTTATTCTTGAAACCTCAATTTTTCTAGTCATCCAGCATTCTCTACACTTAACAGTCTTGCCCTTCACCCTAACAGGAACATACTGTTTCTGGACTCTGGTTATCTCATTTTTGAAGGCTTCCCATTCTCCAGCTGTCCCTTTACCTACAAACATCCACCTCCTATCATCTTTTGAAAGTTCTTGCCTAATACCGTCAAAATTGGCCTTCCTCCAATTTAGAACTTTAACTTTTATATCCGGTTTATCCATTTCCATCACCATTTTAAAACTAATGGAATTATGGTCACTGGCCCCAAAGTGCTCCCCCACGAACACATCAGTCACCTGCCCTGCCTTATTTCCCAACAGTAGGTCAGGTTTTGCACCCTCTCTAGTAGGTATGTCAATATTCTAAATCAGAAGACTTTCTTATACGCACTTAACAAATTCCTCTCCATCCAAGCCGTTAACACTATGACAGTCCCAGTCTATGTTTGGAAAGTTAAAACCCCCGACCATAACCAGCCTATTATTCTTACAGATAACTGAGATCTTCTTACAAATTTGTTTCTGAATTCCCATTGACTACTTGGAGGGGTCTATAGTACAATCACAATAAGGTAATCATCCGTTTCTTATTTCTCAGTTCCAATTAAATATCTTCTTTGGACATATTCCGAGGAATATCCTCCCTACGTATGACCGTAATGTTATCCCTCAACAAAATCGCCATTGCCCCTCCTCTCTTGCCCCCCCCGACTTCTATCCTTCCTACAGCATCTATACCCTGAAGCGTTAAGCTGCCAGTCCTGTCCATCTCTGAGCCACTCCTTTATAATTGCTGTGATATCCCAGTCCCAATTCCTAACCATGCCCTGAGCTCAGCTGACCTACCTGTTAGGCCTGTTGCATAGAAATAAATGCAGTTTAATTTATCAGTCCTACTCATTCTCTGCCTTGCTCCTGCCTTCCCTGTCTGTTTGACTTGCCCCTTTTTCCAGCTGTACCAGTCTCAGACTGATCTATTTCCTCACTATCTGCCTAGGTCCCACACCACCACCACCACCTCCCATCCCCCACATTAGTTTAAATGCCTCCAAGCAGCTCTAGCAAATCTTCTGGCCAGTATCTTAGCCCCCTTTCAATTCAGGTGCAATCCGTCCTTCTTATACAGGGCCACTTCTACCCCAAGAGACAGTGCAATGATCCAAGAAAGTGAATCCTTCTCCCTTGCACCAGCTCCTCATCCACACATTCATCTGCTATATCCTCCTATTCCTACCCTCACTATCTCATGACACCAGATGCAAACCAGATATTACTACCCTTGAGGACCTCCTTTTTAAATTCTTGCCGAATTTCCTGTATTCTGTCCTCAGGATGAGAAGAGGACGAGATTCTATGTTGTTATTTCCAATGTGTACAATGACTTCCTGTTGGTCCCTCTCCCCTTTGAGAATACTCTGCACCCTCTCTGAGAAGTTCTTGATCCTGGCACCAGTGAAGCAGCACACCATTCTGATGTCTCGCTGTCAGCCTCTGACTAGAGAGGCCCCTATCACAATCGATTGCTTGGAACCTGGTGTACCCCACATTACATTAGACCCATTCTCGGTATCAGAAACCTGGCTGTCAGTGCTACATTCTCCTAAGAGACCATCACCCCCTATATTCTCCAAAACAGCACACTTGTTTGAGAAGGGGATAGCCACAGGAGATTCCTGCACAACCTGCCTCCTTCTCCTACCTTTCCTGGGGGTAATCCATGTACCTGACTGTATCTTCAGTTTCTCTCCCTTCCTGCAACTGCCATCCATCACACCCCCTAGCTCCTGTAAATTCCTTATTCCCTCTAACTGCTGCTCCAACTGATCATGTGATCCAATAGGATTCACAACCATATACACTTCCTGCAGACATAATCATCAGTAACATGGAAACACTTCCTAATCTCCCACATCGACAGGAAAAGCACATCACACTACTAAAGGCCATCTTTGCACCTTAACAACCTACAGACCCAGAAAATAGCAGTCTTACTGCTCTAAAAACACTGCTCCAGGCCAACTTAGTACCTATGTTTTTATATTTTTAAAGCTTAATCAAGAGACAGATCTCAATAAAAACATATATGAAGGCGAAGGGTCCAGACCCGAAATGTCAGCTTTCCTGCTCCTCTGATGCTGCCTGGCCTGCTTTGTTCATCCAGCTCTACACCGTGTTATCTCAAATCCGAAAAGAACCCCACTTTACTGACAATTGTACATTTACTAAAAAGAACAGTAGGATTACACTTAAAAACTAGCCACTTAGCTGCCCCCCTGCTGTGAGCTCCCCCACACAGGTTCCTCCAAGGTCAGCTGTGAATTTCATTGTTTGTTAGTTTTTCTTAGACAAACTCCGATATCCAGAGATACTTGAAACCAAACAGCAGAGGCAGTCAGCTGTGCAGGTTACTGCTGGGTCATACAGCTGGGCAAGTTACTGCTGGGTCATATGGCTGGGCAGGTTACTGCTGGGTCAGACAGCTGTGCAGGTTACTGCTGGGTCATACGGCTGTGCAGGTTACTGCTGGGTCATACATCTGTGCAGGTTACTGCTGTGTCATACATCTGTGCAGGTTACTGCTGTGTCATACATCTGTGCAGGTTACTGCTGTGTCATACATCTGTGCAGGTTACTGCTGTGTCAGACAGCTGTGCAGGTTACTGCTGGGTCAGACAGCTGTGCAGGTTACTGCTGGGTCAGACGGCTATGCAGGTAACTGCTGGGTCATACGGCTGTACAGGTTACTGCTGGGTCAGACGGCTGTGTAGGTTACTGCTGTGTCAGACGGCTGTGCAGGTTACTGCTG
>NW_025970926.1:0-557 GCF_021869965.1 Rhincodon typus | reverse complement strand
GTCAGACAGCTGTGCAGGTTACTGCTGGGTCATACGGCTGTGCAGGTTACTGCTGTGTCAGACAGCTGTGCAGGTTACTGCTGGGTCATACGGCTGTGCAGGTTACTGCTGTGTCAGACGGCTGTGCAGGTTACTGCTGGGTCAGACAGCTGTGCAGGTTACTGCTGGGTCAGACAGTTGCACAGGTTTATTTCTCCATTTGATTCACACGCTAGAACATTGGAACAGCAGACATTGGAACATTTTCATTTTGGCCATTAACTTAACTTTGATGGTAAAAGGATAAAGTGGCTTTCCTTTTCAGAATGCCAGTCTCTACGGAGGAATCTAATTTGTTTTCTTTTTGTTTCTGAAGTGTGTGTGCATGTTTGAGGGATAGTTACAGAGGTAAACATTCATATAGGTGGTCCCCAAAAGGGGAGGCGATGGCCTTGTCATATTATCGCTGGACTGTTAATCCAGAGACCCAGATAATGTTCTGGGGTAATAGGAACTGCAGATGCTGGAGAATCCGAGACAACAAGGTGCAGAGCTGGATGAACACAGCAGGCCAAGCA
>NW_025970925.1:0-11335 GCF_021869965.1 Rhincodon typus | reverse complement strand
TCTCCAGCATCTGCAGTTCCTACTATCTCAGAGACTAAAAGGAGCTGACTACAACCAGGAACAGAAAGATGGGAAGGCTTTTAGAGTTTGGGAAAGATGCTGAAGTGAAAAGATTCAGGAAATAAATTTTTGTGTACAGTACTATGGGGATGATAGTTTGTGACAGTTACACCACATAGGAATGATACAGGCTCCTTTTCATATGCTTCTAAGGTAGAGCTAAGGTAGCCTTTGAGGATGCAAAACACTGGCTGACCAAGACAGAAATAGTAGGTTTATGGAAGTTTGTGGAGTGCAGGATATTGACCAATTCAGTGACTTTAAGACGGTAAGATTTAGAAACAGAAGTAAGCTGTTTGGCACCTCGAGACTGCTCTGCCATTCAATAGGACCATGGCTGATCCAACATTCTTCTTATCTGCTTCTCCCTTTAATCCTTGATTCTCTGACTGATCAAGAATCTCTCTATCTCAGCCTTAAATATACACAAGGACTGTTGCTCCCACTGTTCTCTGTGGCAAGGAGTTTCAAACACTCTCAACCCTCTGAGTGAAGAAATTCTTCCTTATCTCAATTTTAAATTGTTACCCCTTTATTCTGAGACTATGCTGTTTGGTCCTAGACTTTCTCATGATGGGAAATATCCTGTCAGCATTTACCCTGTCAAGCCCCTTAAGAATCCTATATGTTTGTTTGGAACAGAACTAGAAGAGACAGCAAAGCTATTAGAAAAATTGAGGCTTGAGATGATGGTTCAGATGGAGCATTTCTAAGTTATACAATGGACAATATAGAAGCAATGGCTGTGGATAAGTTACGAAATATCTGATGAGAGCTGAGGAGAAACATGTCAATGTTGCTAATGTCAGCTGACTGCATTGTTTCAATAAATAGTGGAACTACAATTAATGTCTTCGTCAACTATGAAACTTAGGCAGGTGGAATAATCATGCAAATCAAATGTAGTGGAGAGGTAGATGTGGACAAGTAGGATCCCTCACTGTAGTCACAGTTAATCAGGGTGTTGTTGATGAGGACAAAAACAAAGTTGCTGAAAAAGCTCAGCAGGTCTGGCAGCATCTGTGAAGGAAAAAGCAGAGTTCTGAGGAAGGGTCACTGGACCCGAAACGTTAACTCTGTTTTTTCCTTCACAGATGTTGCCAGACCTGCTGAGCTTTTCCAGCAACTTCTGTTTTTGTTCTTGATTTACAACATCTGCAGTTCTTTCGGTTTTTATTGTGTTGTTGACAAGGGCAGTCTTGATGCCTGAGGATACATTTAAAATGAATTTGAACAGTGAGTGGTGGGAAAGGTGTATGCAGGGATAAATGGGAGTAATTTGAAAGCTTGGATGAAAGGAAGTGAGGCAACATAGAATGTGAACTCATTATTCAAGTCAGATATCAATTCCAAGCTTTTGAACAAATGAAGTATACAATGTATGTATCTTATGATTTGCTGAATAATGGTGAGTCTTCAGTTTTTAGTATTTAGCCCAGTCGACTTATTGCAGCAGGTTCTTACATTTTTAGCACTTTAAATATTCTATTTTTGCAAGCTTAAGATGAGTAAGATATGTTCTTTTGTATTAACTGACTTTCAAGACTAAACGATGTTGAATGTCGTGAAGGGAAAAATGCACAATCACAGAATAATTATCACATCATAATCGTGAAGATTTATTAATGTTGTAGAATTGTTGTGGGGTAACAACCCAAGTTACCAACATCTAATTAAAACTAGTAACATGAGCATTGCTGCAAACCATCCCTCTGTGCCTATGTAAAGTCATTTTCCAAAAAAATTGTGCTGACAAAGCACAATCGAGGTGGGCAAGAGACATATTTAATGAATCCCTTTCCCATGTTAGAGAATGCGTTAGCTTTCCAGATTGGAAGTATTGCCTATTGTGCTAGTTAGCCATGTTTCTATACCAGTGGAGCTTTCCTCCTGAGCAAATGCTCAATGCCAAAATTGTTTATTTTAGGTAATATCCTCATTGAGAACCAATGCATTATCAACCAATTTTCCTGAATTTTCTCTTGCTTGCCTCGCTTCTATTCTCACTAGCATCTACTTGACCAGTGACATTTCAAATCAAGTCCATGCATCTGCACTATTTGTGTCATTTCAGTTGGCTTCACTCTGCTCAGGATCGCTGTGCTGAAATCTTGGAATTCCCTCCCTAATGGCATCAGGGGTCGACCTACCCCAAATGGACTGCAGTGGTTTAAGAAGCCAGCTCACCACCACTTTTTCAAGGGAAACTAGGGATAGGCAATAAATGCCATAAATGAATTAAAAACAATCTTCAGACAGAATTCCCTGATGTATCATGGACAGTTTTAACACATCAGAATCTTGAGGTTGAGAAAATGTTTTCTGATTTTCCCTTAATCTTTAAATGGTCAACTTAAAATGTCTGTATTGAGCAGCAATAACCTTAATTTCATGCATTTGGAGCTCATTAACAGCCTAACGTGTGCGATTTACACACAATTTACAATTCTCTTCTTTCCTAAGAACGTTGATGCAAATTCCTGACAGGCAAGGGTGAGTACCTTATGGCTACAGCTTGCCAATTGTTTTTCCTAGCTATCATTCCAACTGTGTCTCTGCACAATATCCTTACGTGCTCTATGGCCTTCAGCCTGCTAAAGCCTTCATCCACAACAAATAACATTATCATACCTGCCCTTAGACCAACTCGAACACCACTTCAGCCCTTCAGCACTATACTATAGAGCTCAGGAACACCTGCTACTGCAAGGTTCTGCCAGGTTGCCTTGCTAGCATGGACAAACAAGCACCTCAAGTATCAACACATGATGCATCTCATGGCTCTTAGCTTGCTTAACACTCACTATGGTTTTACATGGGAGTTTCCAGTCTCTCTGTATTGCATTGCTTTTGAGTTCACAAGGAAAGGCGGACAGCTTGTCACGGAGCACTCAAGTCAACAGGGTGTACGTGTCATTTTGCGACAGCATGCTCTGTCACAGCTGCAGCATGTGCTGGCAGGTAATGGCATGTGCTTCAACTAAATGACCGTGCTGAAAGTCAGGGAGCACTAGAGTCAGTCAGTAGGGTGACGCCACAGTCAGACAAGGGGCCAATCCAATTCCAGTCCTAGAGATTGGGCTATGGCTCTGCACGTCAAGTGCACCCAGTCCAAGCATTACAGATAGGTCAATCAGGATGCTGTGAAAAGATCAGTTTGAGGGGGTGAGCAGTGCTCCAGTCATCACGGTCCTGCCAAGTCGGTCCAGGGTTGGGGTGTGGGCCATGGTTTAATGGTCATGGAGTACAAGGGAAAGTGAGCATCTCCACTCCAGAATGGGCTTAGTTGCGCTGCATTATCGAGTGAATGATTATGATGAAAGGGGTCAATTCTCAGTGGAAGAGCAGGATGTCATAGACCACAGAAGGGGACTGAGATATCTGGAAGTGGAGGGTTCTCAAAGGTCATGGTCACTCTGGCCTCTACATGAGCAGAGGGTAGGGCCAACAAGGTCATGAATAAAGTGAGGACATTAATGGTTATATAAAGAGGCTTAACAGAAATGGGCGGAGACTGAAAGTCAGAGAGACTCTGGGACAGCAAGGGAACATGAAGGATGAGGTGGTCATCTTGATGCTCAGGTGGGCCCTGCAGTTCTCTGTCATGAATGCAAAGTTGGAATCTTGATATGTTGGATTAAAAATCAACTGTGCAATAACTACATAAAATGGCTGACACTGCATGCAGAGCGCAGTGATCAAAGTAAGTCACTCTTTTTCCTTTTGGGGGCAGGGTGAAACTTTTGGAATTTGAATCCCTGCTATGAACAGTTACAATAATTGTGATTCTAGTAAATAGTAATCCCATCTGACTTCAATTTGCACTACCCTGGCAGGTTATTCATTATCCAAAAGTGCACCTTAAAAATTAAAGCCAAAAGCAATTGTGACAAATACATTGAGCATCCTGATTGTCCCTTTTGTCATGTCAGCCAAGTAAAAGAAAGCAGACAAATGTACATGAAAGTGGCACCTGAGCTTTTCATTTTAGGAATACATTCTACAGCTAGGTCTGGAAGACAATGCTTTGCAGTGCCACATTTACACACTGAACATTTAGGACCTGCTAAGTGATGTGCAAAGGTGCCTTTTCTTTGTGGCGAAATGGAAGGGACTATCATTGTAGGTTACTAGCAGAATTCAACTCCCCAAGTGTAGTACGAAAACTTTGGTTGTGCAACATGCATTTACATTACAACATACAAGTCCTCATGGCCTTGCTTCAAATCCGAAGACAGCGTAGAACAAGTCAACAGTTACAATTTAGTCAGCAAAAACTGCAACCTGTAGCAGCTATTGCTGGTATAGAAGGCCAAGCAGCAGATGGAAATAAAAAGAAGAAACCCTGGATCTACGAGGCTTCAGTTAGCAGATCAGATCCTGGTTTTGAGGAAATAAGACTCTTATGATAGCCATCAAGTTGAGTAGAATTCTGAGGAGTCTATTTTTGATCCTTCAATGTTTCAGAGTATGTGCCAACTGCTATATTGCCCTGAAATACTTGGGCATCCTCTAGGACAGCATTGAATCTTGAGCAGGACTGCTTTGCGCAGCTGTTCTCAACAAACCACTGCACGGAGATGGAAGGTGAACATGTGAACTGCCCATTCTATCCCTTCCAGTCTTGAATGACAGTATACTCACTTGAAAAGTTGATACATAGAATAAACCTTTCCCACCAGCAATGTGAGGAATCATCCATGATCTTGTACTCTTGTTCACAAGGTTCATGTATTTGTGGAGTGATGACTGTGGGTCAGACCTGAGCGCAATCACTACATTTTGCATTTCGCCTCGGTGTTGTTCACATTAAAGTGTAATCCCTTGGGTGTAGTGCTAAACATTGTGGTTAAAGGATCCCGGATGTCTAAAGTTGTCTGTGAGGGATGAACAATGCTTGATTATTGTAACTATTTACATCCTCCAGATATCTGTAGGAGTTACTTATCTCTCATACTTAATATATCCAACAGTGAAAAAGACACTAGAGCAGATATTTCAAAAGTGCAATTGAAGATCTATTTACAAAAGTGCAAGATTATTTGCGATTATATGCCAGCCTTGCCACCTTAGTGACCTAGGTAAGTGGTTTTTCTTTCTCTGCCTCCCAATATGTCCAAGTGCCCTCCTGATTTCTACTGCTGGGCAGAGGAGGCTGCTAGTAGTTGATGCTGTTGCCCTGGAAGACTTGGATGGTTGTCTTCAGGAACATTTGGGCCTAAAAGACCCAGGCCTTGCAGAGAGTGTAGTGTCCAGACGCAGGCAAATCCTCCTCAGCATGAGCTTCTGCAGGATTTGCGATCTCATGCAGTGGGCAATTGGAGGAGCCATGTGTCCTGAGAAGAGGTTTCTTGGAGTCCTGTGTGTGGCCTTTTCTCCCTATGGGTCACTGTTGGCACCTCCCTGAGAGGGAGAGGCACTGGAATGAGGTCAAAAGAACTGCGTATGCTGTAAATCAGAAGCAAAAACAGAAATTGCTGGAAAAGCTCAGTAGGTCTGGCAGCATCTCAGAACAGTTCTGAGGAAGGGCGATTCAGCCCAAAACTTTAACTCTGATTTCTCTCCACAGATGCTGCCAGACCTGCTAAGCTTTTCCAGCAATTTCTGGTTTTGTTACTGGAATGAGGAGCCTGTTTCACCTCTCATCTCGCCATTGATGCTCAGCATGTATGGCTAGAATAATGGAATACAGGTTTGTCCACATGTATAACAAACAATCAGTATGTTGGATCGTGGTCCTCATGGCAGCCAACAACCTGTCGATTCGGTCGTACTGCTCTCCTTAGAGTGAAGGCATCGAAGAGGAGATATGATGGATTTTTACAAAATCGTTAAGAGGTCTGGATAGAGTAGTTGAGAAACTGTTTCCCCTCAAAAGACCGAGAATGAGAGCATACAGATTTTAAATAATTTGCAAAAGTAGCAAATATGATTTGAGAAAAAAGCCTTTTCACACAATGAGTAGTTTAGTTCTGGAATAACTGCCAGAAAGTGCGGTCGATTCAGGTTCATTACAGGCATTCAAGAGACCATTGGATGATTATGTGACCAGAAACAACGTGCAAAGTTGTGGAGAAGAGGCAGAAGAATGGCATCAAGTCATAATGGTCATTTGGAGAGCCAAGCATTTCGAAATACAGTGGACCAAATGACCAGAACCTCTGCCACAACTGAGATTCTGATTCTGTGAAGTTATCTGTTTCCAATTTATGCAAGAAAAGTCACTTTTTTAAGTGATAAATTTTTTTCGTTTAGTAAATTGTACAGATTGCATATAATATTTTTAACATCCTTAAGTCTTAAGGTGGTTCCCCATAAGTTTCCCGAATTGATTAATTGATTGATTGTATTTCAGTACACATGACAATAAATCAATGAAAAGCTTTGTTTACGAGCGGTACAGGTAGATCACAGCAAGCAAAGGATGTACAGATCAAAAAGACTTTGAGGCTTGCAGGTTACGTTATTTGAGGCTAGAGTCCAGTCAACAGTCTGATAACGGCTAGAAAGAAGCTGTCCCTAAACCTGCTTGTGCATGTGTTCAGGCTTCTGTATCTTCTGCCTGACAGAAGAGGTTGTAGGAGGTTATCACCAGGATGCGATGGGTCCTTGATGGTGGTGGCAGCCTTTCCGCGCAGCGAGCCGTGTATATAGAGCCTATGGGTAGAAGATGCCTAGTTTGAGTCGGTCAGTTGGCTCATAAAGTGTGTTACTTTGCAATCCCAATACAACTTTTAAATAATAACATATAGCTCAAATTGATTTAAAATTCAAATATTGTATAAATGATACAAATGTTTTCTGAAAACCAGTTAAAAATACATTTTTCTTTGAAATTACTCATTGTTGCTTTTAATACTTTTTTCAATGTGGAAGTATTCATATTTTATATTTAGTTAACTTCAATGACATGATAAGAATTCCAACAGAATAAAACCACAGTGCAAGAAGAATAGATTTTGAACAATTACCTTGAGTAATTTTAAGGCAGTAATCTGATTCTTTTTGAACATAAAATAGTATTGAATGTTGTAGGACAGAATCAATGACATTCATGACTTAGGACCAGAAGTTATGTGACCAAATGTGTTTGTTTTAGTAAGTTATTTTTAAGCACTGATTTACAGGAATGCAGGCTAAGATGACTGGAATTCTAGTTAAGTCATCAATTAAGTCTAGTAAAGGCAAATTAATGCAATGTTATACAATATTTGTGACAACATATTTAGATACTGTTAACGATTTACTGAATTTTTTTCTGAATTTCACATTTTTTCCTCCCTTCTGTTACTAATCATTGTGTGAACCTATGTCTTAATTTGAATACTATTTATATTTGTTATAAATAGAACACCTCTACTGTTGAAGCTTTGAATATCAAATTATTAACTGATATTAGTTGCAATTTTTTTGAGTTCTGAATTTTTTTGGCAGACTTTTAAAGTATGTATTTTTGAGTATTAGCATGATTTCCGATCTTAACACTCAGAAATTGCAGTTTGGAGAGCTACAGAAATATAAAACATCTGTTAAATTGATTTTTGGGTGTGAATGAGCAACTGCCTTCAACAGTCAAAGACTGCAGCCTGTGCATTTTAATTCTATTGTAGATGAGTCTTTTGGGTAACCTTTTTAAAACGCTGTTTGCTTGTTCTGATAATTTGACTTTGTGGCTTGGTATTGTGTATGGATCAATCACAAATTCTATGAAACAAAGCACAAGTAATCTTTTTAATGTTTTGTTTTTAAAGTGATTGCATTGCATCATTGTGAATTCTCTTGGTGCAGTGGTTGAGACGTAATGGCATATCAAGTTGCATTAATGTGATGAACTTGATATTCTTGCTTTTTAAATAGCTTTGCTGGGAATGATTATGTAGTAAAGCAGAATGACTCATGGCCAATAGGTTAGTAACTTTTAATTCTTTAAAGGAACACTATCTTAAAGCAATTAAAAGCTGATAGTTTACACTAACTATGTGTAATGTATATATGAAGTAAAAATCCAGCTTAACCACAATAAAATGAAATCACCTAAATGTTCTACACTTTTGTCCATTGTTCATTTCCTTGAATGTGCCATGTATTGCTAGGGTATAGTTTCCTGCCCACGTAAACTTACATGGCAAATCAACTTGGAAAAAGTATTTCTCTAATAGGCAAGAAGGAAAAATCGAAGAACAAATCACTTTGTACTCCTCCTGCATGCATTGCAGCAAAAGGTGCAAGACAGAATTGCTATAGGGTGAGAATAACAAATAGCAAATATCAAATCACCTTGAGGTCTTTGCATCTTTGAAGTGAATAGACAGCTTAGCTAAGTATCCAGCTTGTACTGGCACACCGGCATTCAGAACTATAGCCAGGATATCATCATGTTGCACAGCCTTTTCAGTATCTAACATGCTCAGCTTTTTCATGCTATCACATGGAGTAATTCAAAATAAGACAAGCCATCTGGGATGCTTGGGACTCTAGGAAAAACCTGAGATGATCATCAGCTTGGTACTTCTGGCTGAAGATGTTTGCAAATGCTTAGCCTTGACTTTTGTACTGATATGCTGTACTTCCCAGTCAATGAGGATAGGATTTGCTCTTCCGGTCAGTGGTTTAATTGTCCTCCACCATTCACAGCTGGATGTGGGACGAAATCTAATCATCCAACTCAACAGCCTGATCTGGCTTTTGCCCCATATCCTTTGATTCCTTTAACTCCAAGTGCGGTATCATGTTCCTCCGCAAAATCGTACAATGTTTTGGTCTTGACTACTTTCTGTGATAGCAAATTCCACAAGGTCACCACTCTTTGGGTGAAGAAATTTGTCCTCATCTCAGTCCTAAATAGTTTACCCTGAATCCTCTAACTGTGACCCCTTGTTCTGGAATCCTCAGGAATCGGGAACATCCTTCCTGTACTTACCCTGTCTGATTCTGTTAGAATTTTATAGGTTTCTATGAGATTTCTCCTCATTATTCTGAGCTCCAGAGACCATAATCCTAACCAAATCTAACTCCTCATCCATTAATCCTGCCTCTGCAGGAATCAGTTTGGTAAACCTTCACTGCGCTCCCTCTATAGCAAGAACATCCTCCCTTAGATAAGGAGACCAAAATTGCACACAGTATTCCAGGTGTGGTCTTGTCAAGGCCCTGTATAATTGCTACAAGACATACCTGCTCCTGTGCTCAAATAGCTCTGGCTGTGAAGATGAACATACCATTTGTCTTCTTGACTGTTACTTAGTGTTATTCTTTCCCCTTATTCATCAAAGATGCAAGGTGGAACATCATATACTGCAAAGAGTGCAGCTGAAGGTGAGTGAAGTGCTAGGCAGGTGGAGTGAAAGCACTCTCCCGTTCCAACTAGTGAAAGCATTCTGAGGAAAAAGTGCTATGAACAGCAGTCCCTCACCTGGGCTTGGTGCAGCTCTTTGGTTTCACTGATCAAACACTTTACAAACTGTCAGCTTCACTGAAGAAGCTCTCCCCCAGTAACCCTGCTGAGTTGCTGACAGCTAGCTCCTACTGGCTGTTAAAAGAATACTTTGTTTCAACAGAGTGTAAGGGCATAGTTGAAAATTAAATATGTTACCTGACAGTTACACAGTAGTTTCCTACTCACCTTCAAACCCTCCCAGGTGAGACCTAGAAATGGGCAGAATGATGTTGGGATCCTGACCTAACAGTAATCATTTTTAGGGGATTTAACACCCATGTGCAGCCAAAACTGCCTCCCTTGCCTGTAAAAACTATGCCCAATGCTGCAGGTTCAGTAATTTTCCCCCCTACCCCACCCCATCTGTGTGTGGATCATGTGAAAGATTTGTACTGCATCCTTGGATTGATCGAAGGCAAAAGTTTTGTCGTCTAAACTTGTGCTGTCTATGGGGAAAATGGGCAACATGAGTAAAGCATTGGTCTGTCATTGGTGTTGATGTTGGTGTGGAAGGGAGTAGCAATGGATAATTATGAGGTATAATCTCATTTGTCCTGAGTGTATCTGTCCAATGGCAAGATCACAGTTAAACAAAACTCTGCAGTATAATTAGGAGCTTATACAGTTGAAGGTAGCAAAACTCTTCTGTGATATTAATTTCATTGGTTGAATAAAGTACGAATGCTGACAATTACAGACGTCACTGACTGCTGACTCTGCCAAAATCCAAATAAAATACATGACAGTCAATCCAATCTGACAATCAGCAAGGTACTTTGGTGTTGGCACCTGTGAAATCTCACTTTCTGTGAGCTTTATTTGAAGTTTTGATCAGATCGGGTCGGCACTTTTACATGGGCAGCCATGTTTGTGAAATGACAATGTTGTTGGTAGCAGTTTGCAATGAGTATTACGCAAGAACTATTAATCCATTCTAACAATAAGCTAAATATGTCTAGTTACAGCAAAGTTTACTGGATAATTGGAACTCATTGGTTGTGATTGTCTTGAAACATACTTCCCATCTACTGTATTACTCACCATGGGGCATGTTTTTGGAAACAAGGGTATTAATATCATTTATTTTAATAGCAGCAAATATAATTTTATTCCAGTATTTCATTTTCTCACATTGTGAATTTGTTCTGTAGGATTTAATTGGCTACATTTCTGTTGGTCTAACAGTCAGGAATTGCCTGCAGTAATGTTCATTTTGTACTTCTCAAGTGACTTATCAGTCTTTTAACTATTTGGGTAATTTTCAGGAACATTAATGTGTTGTGTTGTGGGAAACTACGAAATGAAGCAGATCAGTGAATTTCTACAACACAGCCCGTGGCCATATTCCAATTTTGAAAGAATGTTTGTTTTATTTGGCATTGGAACTAAAGTATTTGCTTTTCAGCCTCTTGTGTTTCAGAATTAGAAAAGTACAATGTGGATTTCAAGTTGTAAAAATTGTCTTTACTGACTGCTGAGGTACCATATAACTGCTAAATATGGCATGTTGTTATCCCCGTTCTACACTAAGTTTGCTTCACTTTTCAGATTGAGAGATGCTGTCTGCCTATAGAACTCTCATCAGGCTGATGGCACAAGAAAATGGTTTTGGTGGAGTTCTGATCACAAAGAAAGTCAAATCAAATGCAACTATTTAACCCCTAATCACCAGAGTGATGGAATTAGTCTTCAACTTTGCCACCAGTAGCATTTACTTATCAATAAACTGCTTAGTTTGGGACTCTAATTATCATTTAGTACTTTCTCTGATTAAAAGGTGTAGAGCTGGATGAACACAGCAGGCCAAGCAGCATCAGAGGAGCAGGAAGGCTGACGTTT